>NC_081233.1:9636365-9735533 GCF_902713425.1 Acipenser ruthenus | reverse complement strand
TATGTGTGTGTGTGTATCAGTGTGTGTGTGTATCAGTGTGTGTGTGTATCAGTGTGTGTGTGTGTGTGTATCAGTGTGTGTGTATCAGTGTGTGTGTGTGTGTATCAGTGTGTGTGTGTATCAGTGTGTGTGTGTATCAGTGTGTGTGTATCAGTGTGTGTGTGTATCAGTGTGTGTGTGTATCAGTGTGTGTGTATCAGTGTGTGTGTATCAGTGTGTGTGTGTGTGTGTATCAGTGTGTGTGTGTATCAGTGTGTGTGTATCAGTGTGTGTGTGTGTGTATCAGCGTGTGTGTATCAGTGCGTATCTGTACAAGTCTGTGGGTGTGAACGAGTGAAATCCATCTGAAATATCGACCGCTCTTAAAAGGCAGACCCTGAAAGCACTTAGTGTTCTGAAACTCTCCCAGTGACAGGAAACAAGCAAACAATTAACACTGCAAACAAACAGCACGAAAAATCATTGCAAAGAAAATTACAAGGATGGACTCTTAAACAATGAATGCCATGAGAAAAAACACATACAATTATCAAAAAAAGAGAGAGAAAGAGAGAAAGGAAGAGAGAAAGAGAGAGAGAATTAATGCTATGCAATTAAAAAATATTAAACGAATGAATTAATGCTGTAAAATTATTAAATTACATTTTAAAAAGACAAAGAAAGAAAGAAATATCTTGTAAAATTACATTCAAAGTTGTTTAAAAAGAAAAAAAGAAAGAATCAATCAAAGTCACTCCGCTTGTCTGGAACCCTGATCTCATCCTTCCAACCACCAGGTTATACCCCCCTGACTATTAAGCCACCAAACACAAATTCTGCAGTTCTGAATTCAATCCCCACCAAACACAAAACACGAAACACTCACTAAACACAGGAAGGTGCGCTTCTCCAAGAGAAGGCTAGGGGGCGCTCTACCCCAGAAACAGGACTGCCCCCCTCCTTGCTGTCGCCCTGGTGAGCATTTCATTGTATCGTTCTTACAGAAGTAGTTCCTAATGGTCTTTTCATTGCATCAGTCTCCTCAGCCCTCTCGCTGATGGCACAGTCACTCACTCAGCAGGGATAGGACTCCCACTTCCTCCAGCTTAGCTCTGGCTATCTCCTCCCAGCCCTTGTTGGCCTGCGGGTTCCTGGGTGAGGGGTGCATGATGCCCTCCACCCTCACCCCCTCCACCCCTGCCTCGGAGAGAGCCCTGCGGGCGCGCTGCTCCGCCAGCCTGCCCACCCCCACCACAGTGCTGACTCCCAGGGCTCGGACAGCCTGGCACAGCGCCAGGTCACACAGCCTCAGCAGCTTGTCTCTCTGCTCCGCGGGCAGGTCGACGGGGGTCAGGTTCCTGCCGGTCTGGCTCACGAAGGCCAGCGGGCAGAGGTTGTGGACGAAACAGCGGCGGAAGAACACCTCCGGCTCTCCGCACAGCTTCCGGAAGAAGCCCCAGAAACGGGCTCCGCTCACCTCACGCTGCTGGCACTCCAGCCCCAGGATCGGACGCTTCGGGTGTTCGGAGGGAGGCCGACCCACCTTCCCACTGATCTGCAGCCAGTCACGGACAATGCTCGCCTCCCCGAAGGGGACCTGGAGGCAGGGAGGAGGAGGGGACAGGGGAGGGGAGAGACGGGAGAGGAGAGGGGAGAGGGGATAGGGGAGAGGAGGAGAGAGAGGAGAGGGGAGGCGAGAGAGGAGGAGAGAGGGGAGAGAGGGGAGAGGAGAGGGGAGAGAGGGGAGAGGGGAGAGGAGAGGGGAGAGGGGAGAGGGGAGGAGAGAGGGGAGAGGGGAGGAGAGAGAGGAGGAGAGAGGGGAGAGAGGAGGAGAGAGGAGAGAGGGGAGGAGAGGAGAGAGAGGGGAGGAGAGGGGAGAGGGGAGAGGGGAGAGGGGAGAGGGGAGAGGAGAGGGGAGGGGAGAGGAGAGAGAGAGGAGAGGAGAGGGGAGGGGAGAGGGGAGAGGGGAGAGGAGAGAGGGGAGAGGAGAGGATAAAGGGCTTGAAATTCACGCAAACCCCCTGCCTTCCACACTGCAGCCCAGTGCTTGCTTTCTTTCTTAAGCAAGGGGAGTTCTCAAACCCAGGATAGTTAATCAGATTCGAACCAAATGCAATCCGAAACGTCTAGAGGAGGCTCAGGGTGTATGATCAAAGTGTGGTGAAGAAACCAAGAATCATTGTGTTCACCATGCAGTGTGACACACACACAGACACGCAGACAGAGAGACACACACAGAGAGACACACACAGAGAGACACACACAGACAGAGAGACACAGACACACAGACAGAGAGACACACACAGACAGAGAGACACACACAGAGAGACATTACTAATCCACTGGCTAATGGCCGCTGCTCGCTTCCCTAACCGCTATTAACAGCAGCTGGACACTTTGCAGACAGACCCCTCCCCTCCCCTCCCCTCCTTTTCCTTCCCCCTCCAAATGTCACAACAATAGTTCACCTGCAGCCATCGACAGATCTGCCAATTAGCAGCCTGATGAATGCAGCGCTCAGGAGAAATGAAAGCCTTTATTGACTCATTTGTTTAGCTGATCTGTTGAACCTCGACCTCTCCTGAAGGTGGGGGAGTGAGGTCAGGGGAGCACAACCAACAGCTGGCCGACAGGGGAATGGGACGGACGGACAGACAGACAGGCAGACAGGCAGACAGACGCTAAGACTTCTATAGACATTTTGGATTGCATCTGGCTGGTTTATTTATTTATTTATTTATTCATTCTTAAACCTATCGGTGCAGTAACTTCAGAGATAGAAACGAGACTCCCGTTGCACAGCAGTTTGATCCACTCCTGGTTCACTACGAGTTTAATCACACCCCTGAGCCTGCTCCCTACACACACTGGGGCTGATCAAGCTGGTAGTAAAAACTGGAATGGGTGACACTGCTGTGCAACAGGAGCCTTATTCCCATCCGATTAATCCCACTTTGCTTTTTTTTTTTTTCTGGAACCCAATGGGGTGGTATGGAATGGAATGGTGTGGTGTGTGGGAGGGGGACGGGGTCTCTGATTAAGCGGCTAGCCGCACCTACCCCGTTCTGTGCCATGCCAAAGGGCCCTGGGTTCATGCCCAGGAAGAGCACCTCTTTGCTCCTCTGGCAGTACTTGTTGACGTAGCACTGGTGCGTGTCCCAGGCGTACTCCAGGGGATTGTAGACGTACTCCACGGGCGCTCCGAACGACAGCTCCCGCAGACGGGCGTTCAGCGCTAGCTCCCCCTGCAGGAAGAGGGAGGCAGGGCTGGAGCCCTGGAACACAGCCTCCAGCTCCGGAGAGAGAGGCGCTGACCCCCCCTCCACGCAGCCCCCTGTACCGGGCAGGACAGCTGACTGACCAGCCTCCATCGGACCGCTCTGCACCCAACAACCAGTCTCCCTGGAGCCCTCAGCCGCAGCTGCAAAGGAATCCAGACACTAACGCTTAAGATTTGAGGACTCCGAAGCTGTATGGGCTGCCAGCCTCAGCAAAGCCTGGAGGAGCTTCTGGTGCTATCAGGGGTACAGATGAGCTGAAAGGAAATAACACCAGGCAAGCTCAGTCACATGACTCGCACCTCCCGCACAGCTGTCTCATCCAGTCAGTCAGTCCTCTTGAGACACGTCCCCGCCCCCCTTGTGTAAATGTCATCTATGACTGGGGCTAATCAAGCTGTTAGTAAAACATGGACTGGGTGACGCTGCTGTGCAATAGGAGTCTTCTTGCCGTCCCTGTGTTTCATAATCTTTTAACGCGCGCTGCACAATGCTGAACTGCATTCACTCAAGTCTGTGCTTAAAAACGACAGTCATGCAGCCCGTGCTGTTTAAAGACACGACGTACTTATTTAAAAACTTGAACGCACACTGCCGGCTTGTCCACAGCATGCGGGAAAGCGGAGAAATGTATTTTAATGATGCACACTTTTAATTTCAGAGCGAGTGTCCTGCACCGGGCTTAACAATCGCACTTTACGTATCTGTGTGGTTCTTTGTTGGGATTTTTCCCCCTCTCTTTCCTTTGATTAATTTAAAATCCTCACTCATACAGAACGGGAAGTACAGCGGGGTCATTTTATTTACATTTAAATGCACGGAACACAGACACTTACCTCGGTCCCTTTAACAATGAACTTCCGGCAACAATGAACCGGCCGCCCGCCCCTTCGTGAGCGTTGCATTCCGGGCGTTGTAGTTCTTTGTTCCGACAGCCGCGTCGACTGGTGTGGATGCGGTACCTGGATAAAACTACAAGTCCCGAACTCAAGCCTCGTTTAAGTAAGACATCCGAGAAGGCTTCTGGGGGTTGTAGTTTTGTAGTTAAGCCCGTGTTGTTGCTCTGCCACACAGAAAAGGAATTCCAGATTCCACACACCAGCGGAGTGACGGGCTTTATTATGTGTTTATTTAGCAGACGCCTTTATCCAAGGCTTACAGAGACTAGGGTGTGTGAACCATGCATCAGCTGCAGAGTCACTTACAATTACGTCTCACCCGAAAGACGGAGCACAAGGAGGTGAAGTGACTCGCTCAGGGTCACACAATGAGTCAGTGGCTGAGGTGGGATTTGAACCGGGGACCTCCTGGTTACAAGCGCTTTTCTTATCATCCCGGGAATGAATCATCGTGCCTGCGCTGGCGTCTCGCATTCACACTGGAGCTGCGTGTTACTTCCACTGCAACTTTACAGGATTTTAATTATTATTTTTATTTACTTTTTAATAAAAAAAATGTTTTGCTAATTCTCTCTCTCTCTCTCTCTCTCTCTCTCTCTCTCTCTCTCTCTCTCTATATATATATATATATATATATATATATATATATAAAAGAGCTAATATATTGCAATTAAACAAAATATACATATACATACATATATATATTGCACACCTCTATCCCACCTCCCTCCAATGATATCGTACTTTCTCTCCCTCTCTCTCTCTCTCTCTCTCTCTCTCTCTGTTTTGTGCAGACAGCTCCACCTATTGCTCAGACAGTGAAAGGCCCCGTATGAAGCCACAGTCTCAAGTGCTGGCCTGGTCTTAAGAGCTGAACCCTGGCTGCCTGACTGCCCCAAGGCAAAACCGACCTCCCCTTATAAAAGTTCCTTGCAAAAAAAGCATGCTACAGCATTGTAGAGAGAGAGAGAGAGAAAGAGAGAGGGAGAGGGGGGGGGGGGGGGGGGAGTGTCCCAGGCGCTAGGCCGCACTCTCTGTTGTTACCATGGCAGCAGCTGCAGCTGAAACCCAGGGAGGAAACGCCCCCCTGACCTGCCGCTGAACCCAGCCGGGGGTCGGAGGTCGATGGCTGGGAGCGCAGTGTTGACGTTGAGGGATGAGGAGGGTCGGTGCGCAAGGAGGAAGATGAGCTGCTGCAGATGGGGTTACAGTCGGAGCAGAACTGAGAAAGAGGAGGGGGGGAGGCAGATGAAAGCTGGATTTAATTATTATTAATGGGGGAATATTAGGAGGCTGCCTTTAGCGGGGCTTACAAAATGCTTTTCCTGTCAGGGTCGGCCTGTCCTGTAAACGGGCTTCCTAAAATTCTGTTTGGTTTTGTTCTTTACTCTTGAAATGACACAAATTACAGAGGAGGTTTGTGATCCGGGATGGTGAATCCTCGCACTGTGCGGACACGAGGCGGGTCATAGCAGACGAGCTGCTGTCTTCCTCTGGGACATAAAGAACAGTTCTGAGGGTGGAATCTCATTCATAACACTGATGAAGGCGCTAGCATTAGAAACGTCTGTCTGCTTGACTCGGTTTCTTCTAGTTTCAGTAACACTGATGAAGGCACTAGCATTAGAAACGCCTGTCTGCTTGACTCAGTTTCTTCTAGTTTCAATAACACTGATGAAGGCGCTAGCATTAGAAACGCCTGTCTGCTTGACTCGGTTTCTTCTAGTTTCAGTAACACTGATGAAGGCACTAGCATTAGAAACGCCTGTCTGCTTGACTCGGTTTCTTCTAGTTTCAGTAACGCTAATGAAACCGTTACTGAACTTCATGTCCAATTGAGATGCAAACTGGTTTCCAGTTCGGAGGTCAGTGGTTTGTTTTGTTGTTGTCTAGGCTCTCTTCGAGGGACTAAATGAGACTAGCGCTGCCCTGAAGCAGCACTGCCTGTCCGCCTGTGCTGTGGCTGGGTCTCTTGGCTGCAGTAATTCAGACAGTGCCCTCTTGTGGCCTGTGCTTGCTATTTCAGCTAAACCCCTCAATGCTGATCTCTACAGCCCAGAGTTCATGAGCTCCCCAGCCTGAGTTTATATACAGCACCTGCAAGGCAATGCAATGGGATCTCAGCGTGCTACCCTTCACTAATGGCTTTCAGTGGCAATGCAGACAGACAGACAGACAGAGGGGATGGACCTGAACTTTTGAACCTGTGTGTGTGTGTGTGTGTGTGCGTGTGTTATTTATACATTGTACGATTTCTGTCTACTTGCCTCTCGCATAGGCTTCAGTCACCTTAAATCTTCAGCGTGGGTCTAACGCGCCCCCTTGCGGTGAGACCGAGTTACAGCATCAGCCCTTTTTTTTCCATCTGGCTTTGGTTTACCTGCCTGTTAAAACCGCGCGCCAATGGTCTTCGGCTGCAGCTGTTCCCATGTACTGTTCCTTTGATAGGTTTATATGGGAGAGATCGAGGTACTACACTTCTGATAATCAGAATTGAATATATTATATAAATATAACATCTTTAGGAGAAAGAATGAAAGAAAGAAAGAAAGAAAGAAAGAAAGAAAGAAAGAAAGAAAGACTGATGTCTCATAAAACCATTTAAATTCTGAAACTGTCCCACTTGCTCCCCCTGCTGGGCATTTATTTTATTTTCACGGGGGTGGGGGCTGACTCGGCTCCAGAGCTGCGCCGTCTAGTGGAAGAGAGAGGAATGACTGGTCAAATTCAAGGTGGAGGCTGGAATGATTGGTAGGATGTGTAAATTGAGTGTAAATTCAATAAAATGCATGACCAAATATCCACATGACAATCCACACATGTTTTCAAATACATACAGAGAGATGGAATGCATGTCAATATATGAAATGTGGCTGCATTTAACATTGCAACATATTTCAAATACATACAAAATTCGAACTTTTAATAATTTTAAATATATTCTTATTTAAATGATTTTTTTTCGTTCTAGAATAGATTTAAAAATACATTTCTATCATAAATTATGCTGCATTACAAAGATATCTGAAACATAACGCACGTTTTTGCTCAGAAGAGCCAGTTTCTCAGTGTTTCACACACCTTTGTCAATGGAAAGCATGCTTGTAAACACACAGTGGCTGTACTGCTAGTCTTCTGATGCCCTGGTAAGCACCCTCACTTATTTCTGAACATCTTACACAGACATTCACGCTCTCGATATGAGACCCATTCCAGTGGCTGTGTCTGTATGACATGCTGCTGCGTCTTGTAGACGGGGGTCTGCAGCCTTGGGCTTTCAAACTGCTTCTCAAACGGAATGTTTTACAGCACTAACACATTTTATGGCAGGGCAATTCAGCAGCAGCTGTGCTCTTCAAAATAAGCACTTCCTAGAATCAAGAGCAATAAACGAATAAACCAAAAAATAGAAGGAAAAAAGGCTGGACAGCCATAAACAAAACCCCTGTCCTCCCCCCTTTCACCTGCCCTGGATAAGAATGCGAGCCCCAGGCTTATAGAAAACAGCAGGCCTCACCCACACACACACACACACACACACTGACACACACACACACACACACTGATATACACACACACACTGATACACACACACACTGATACACACACACACACATACTCACACACACACTGATACACACACACACACACACACACACACACACACTGATATACACACACACACTGATACACACACACACACACTCACACACACATACTCACACACACACTGATACACACACACTGATACACACACACACACTTCCCTTCCATAACATAAACCTGAAACACAGTGTGTATTTTTCTGTACAAAATAAATTGTTCCAAATACAAAAAAATACTTTCTTTCTTTCTTCCCTTCTTTCTTTCTTCTTTCTTTCTTTCATCCCTTCTTTCTTCCCTTCTTTCCTTCTTTCCCCCGGAGGTTTTTTCTTTCTGTTTCTTCTTTATCAGTGTTGACTCTCAGGCTGCTATGTCCTTGCTGTGCCTCAGGGGTTCATGCTGTGTGATTAACACCCGTTTTGTGAAATGTTTACGGCCCACGTGAGACACGGAGGCAGCCAGGCTGTGGAGAGGAGGCTGCAATGCCAGCAGCCTTCTCAGGCTCACCCCTTCATCCAGAAAAACACACGGATTGCTGGGATCAAGCAAGGGCCTAAAAATGCAAACTGAGATCAGTTTGGTGCAGTGTGATTCAGCTGCTTAATCTGTGGTTGGACTTCGATGAATTTAAGATGTCGAAAATATATATATATATATATATCACTCAGTAGCATCAAATATGAAAATATTATTCAGTGCTTCATCTCTGGCATTTTTATTCTGCTAAACACTCATTCAATCTGTCTGCGTGTGTATGTGTGTGCGTGTGCGTATCTCTCCTGTCTCTCTCTCTTCCTGGCCTCAGACACTAGGGTTGAAGGTCACCAGCTGTTTTTCAGATTGACACAGAGACGGTGCGTTCGACGCGGGGGGGGTGGGGGGGGGCAGGTAGAGAGGAAGAGGGAAGCTCAGAAACACAGAGCTGCTCCAACTAGGAAGGTTATTTTACAACTGGGCGACTTTTACTTAATGTGTAATTCACTACTTTCTGCTACTTCACACGCACACGCACATGCACACGCACACACACACACGCTCTCTCCATCTCCCTCTCTCTCTCTGATCTCAGGCAGGACTGCTCTCTGATCTCAGGCAGGACTGCTCTCTGATCTCAGACAGGACTGCTCTCTGATCTCAGGCAGGACTGCTCTCTGATCTCAGGCAGGACTGCTCTCTGATCTCAGGCAGGACTGCTCTCTGATCTCAAACAGGACTGCTCTCTGATCTCAGACAGGACTGCTCTCTGATCTCAGGCAGGACTGCTCTCTGATCTCAGGCAGGACTGCTCTCTGATCTGACAGGACTGCTCTCTGATCTCAGACAGGACTGCTCTCTGATCTGACAGGACTGCTCTCTGATCTCAGGCAGGACTGCTCTCTGATCTCAGGCAGGACTGCTCTCTGATCTGACAGGACTGCTCTCTGATCTCAGACAGGACTGCTCTCTGATCTGACAGGACTGCTCTCTGATCTCAGACAGGACTGCTCTCTGATCTCAGACAGGACTGCTCTCTGATCTCAGACAGGACTGCTCTCTGATCTCAGGCAGGACTGCTCTCTGATCTCAGGCAGGAGTGCTCTCTGATCTCAGACAGGACTGCTCTCTGATCTCAGGCAGGAGTGCTCTCTGATCTCAGACAGGACTGCTCTCTGATCTGACAGGACTGCTCTCTGATCTCAGGCAGGACTGCTCTCTGATCTCAGACAGGACTGCTCTCTGATCTCAGACAGGACTGCTCTCTGATCTCAGGCAGGAGTGCTCTCTGATCTCAGACAGGACTGCTCTCTGATCTCAGACAGGACTGCTCTCTGATCTCAGACAGGACTGCTCTCTGATCTCAGACAGGACTGCTCTCTGATCTCAGGCAGGACTGCTCTCTGATCTCAGACAGGACTGCTCTCTGATCTCAGGTTCAGCCAGTCTGGTGCTGTTTTGTTTCTGGCAAAAAACACTTTGACAAAACTGCAGTGTTTTAAGAGTGGGAGTGAGGGAGGCAGTGGGGTGAAGTGGTTAGTGCTGAGTGCGACAGACAGACAGGCAGGGTCAGGAAGGTTGCTATCTGGGTTTATCTCAGGGCAGCCTCTTTGGGTTTGAGGAGACACTGCTGCTCTTCTGTAATTTATGGCACAGTAAGTGGTTTGAGCTGCTCCTCACAGCAACACCTAACCACAGGACACCCTCGTCATAAATAACACTGCCAAATAATTCACAGCGTCCCTATCTCTTACAATAACATGCAGCGGGAAGGAAATCCATGTTTCAGAGCCAGGCTCCAGCTCACCAGCCATCCT
This sequence comes from Acipenser ruthenus, assembly GCF_902713425.1. Lineage (NCBI taxonomy): Eukaryota > Metazoa > Chordata > Actinopteri > Acipenseriformes > Acipenseridae > Acipenser > Acipenser ruthenus. The sequence continues at coordinate 9,725,483 of NC_081233.1, read as the reverse complement.
CAATACAATACAATACAGACCATTGAGGAAGGGTGTAGCCAGCACACTGGGGTCCCATTCCACCAACGGCCAGACTCACCCCATTGAAGCTGCCCTATCATTGAAGATTGTAACCTGTTAGGGTCCCAATAAAACACTTTGTATTTGTATTGTGTGTGTGTGTGTGTGTGTGCGTGGTTTGTTTTGGCCATTAGAAATCTTGTGAAACCCGATAGCTTCCTGTAGTTCAATAAAAATAATATATAAAAAACCATGGAAATTGAATCCAAGTAGTTTGTAATCCCCAGAACGAGCAGCTCCTGAGTTTCCCCAGACTTTGCACAGTGGTAATAAATTGTAATATATATTTTTTGGCCACAACATACTTCCCACATGACAAGAGATGAATCGGAGCCGCTGTCAGCACCCTGTTTTTTAACACGGGATTCCCTGGCTGTTGGTTTTCAAGAGCAGCGTTTCGGGAGAGAGACAGTAAATCTCCTTTCTAGGGCTTTTCAAACGGAGCCACCCCTTTGGGCGAAGAGCTTAATTTATTGGCAGATAATTAGCAAGAAACACCAAAAGGTTTCAGCTCAAGAAATGTTTCCCCGCGAGGCTCTGTGTGTGATCTGTATGTACTGGAGCGAGGTGACAGACACTGCACTGGAGCAGAGAGACACGAATCTACTGGAGCAGAGAGACACGAATCTACTGGAGCAGAGAGACATGAATCTACTGGAGCAGAGAGACATGAATCTACTGGAGCAGAGAGACATGAATCTACTGGAGCAGAGAGACATGAATCTACTGGAGCAGAGAGACATGAATCTACTGGAGCAGAGAGACATGAATCTACTGGAGCAGAGAGACATGAATCTACTGGAGCAGAGAGACATGAATCTACTGGAGCAGAGAGACATGAATCTACTGGAGCAGAGAGACATGAATCTACTGGAGCAGAGAGACACGAATCTACTGGAGCAGAGAGACATGAATCTACTGGAGCAGAGAGACATGAATCTACTGGAGCAGAGAGACACGAATCTACTGGAGCAGAGAGACACGAATCTACTGGAGCAGAGAGACATGAATCTACTGGAGCAGAGAGACATGAATCTACTGGAGCAGAGAGACACAAATCTACTGGAGCAGAGAGACACGAATCTACTGGAGCAGAGAGACATGAATCTACTGGAGCAGAGAGACATGAATCTACTGGAGCAGAGAGACATGAATCTACTGGAGCAGAGAGACATGAATCTACTGGAGCAGAGAGACACGAATCTACTGGAGCAGAGAGACACGAATCTACTGGAGCAGAGAGACATGAATCTACTGGAGCAGAGAGACATGAATCTACTGGAGCAGAGAGACATGAATCTACTGGAGCAGAGAGACATGAATCTACTGGAGCAGAGAGACATGAATCTACTGGAGCAGAGAGACATGAATCTACTGGAGCAGAGAGACACGAATCTACTGGAGCAGAGAGACACGAATCTACTGGAGCAGAGAGACATGAATCTACTGGATAACCCTGACGAACCCTACCTTAGGAAGACACAGGCCATGTCCTTGTGATGAAACTCTCATTATTGCATTGATCCCTCTGCAGGCCCCTCTGAAGGGTAGAATGGGAAATCTGCCCTATAAGGGAGTCAATGCAAAGCCCTCATAAAAAAAAACGTGCGAGAATGAGAACGCCTCGGGTGCTCCCTCTAGTGGACAGAGGCATGTTGACATGGACCTTCTTAAACCAGAAACTCAGGCCAGCTCCTCCTTCACTGTTTCATGCTATGAATTCCAGTTGTTACAGGGCAGTACAGACAGGGTTATAATGCAAGTTTAACATTTAAATACAGTGCAGTTTACCAAAATACAATATGAGCTAGGATGCAACAGGTTAGATCTACAGAGATGTATTCGTAGCGCAAGGAGAGCGCATCAGCTGAGGGTCCAGTAACGTGGTGCTGAGGTCAGGCAAGTCCAGCGCAGAGCAGGAGGGGCGGATCCGGAGAGATCTGCAAGGGCAGAGTGAAGACTTCGCTTGAGATTAGTGCTTGTCGGGACTCATGAACAAAAGGAATTCTTCTCTTCTAATTTCATCTTCATTCCTCAAAGAAAGATGAAAAATGAAGCTGCTCTTTGAAGGAAGCTGCATTCTGACAGGCCGCTGCCTCACAGATGTCTCCCTGCCTGGGGGGGGGGGGGGGGGGGGGGGGGAGCACAGGTGTTTGCCCTGAAATTACAGAAGCTGCCTTGCCTACCCCTGTGGTTTTGTTTGTTTTTGTGATATTATATTACAAGCACAGGCAGGCTTCCTCAATGCATTTATTATCTGACCAGGCACAGTATGACGACACGCACGGAAATTACTGTCGGAAGGCTCTAGTGACAGGTCTACACGTTGATTCTGAATCATTACGTTTTCTGAATGCATCCAAAATGGTAAAGCATAGGGAGGCATTGTAAAGCACAGAGAGGTCTGGTAAAGCATAGGGAAGCATTGTAAAGCACAGAGAGGTCTGGTAAAGCATAGGGAAGCATTGTAAAGTACAGTGAGGTCTGGTAAAGCATAGGGAAGCATTGTAAAGCACAGAGAGGTGTGGTAAAGCATAGGGAAGCATTGTAAAGCACAGAGAGGTGTGGTAAAGCATAGGCAAGCATTGTAAAGCACAGAGAGGTCTGGTAAAGCATAGGGAAGCATTGTAAAGCACAGAGAGGTCTGGTAAAGCATATTGCAAGCCATGGTAAGCCAGGGTAAACTACAGCAAATGCGTTGTGCTGTATAACCACAGAGCCATGGGAAGACTGCAAAATTGCTACGTTTGTGAATTGGCCCGGATTTTTTCAAACTAAAAACTCTCCCCCCCCCACCTCCCCCAGAGTGGGGGGTCTCTGTCTGGGCCCGCCTGCACGTCCACTCACACAGGGAGGAGTGACAGGATGGGTGACTCCTCAGTTTCAAAGCATCCGTTTCAATCTCATTAATCTGCGTGTTTATTTCACTCCAGGGCAGCAGGAAGCCAACACAATGCCAAACAGGTGGGAGCGATGATTCCATCTCTCCCTCTCTCCCTCTCTCTCTCCCCCTCTCTCTCTCTCTCTCTCTCTCTCCATCCCAGTCCCTCAGCTCTAACCACTAGAGTCACACTGCTTCCCTCCCTCCCCAGCTCTAATCACCAGAGCCACACTGCTTCCCTCCCTCCCAGTCCCTCAGCTCTAACCACTAGAGCCACACTGCTTCCCTCCCTCCCAGTCCCTCAGCTCTAACCACTAGAGCCACACTGCTTCCCTCCCTCCCAGTCCCTCCTCAGCTCCACTAGAGCCACACTGCTTCCCTCCCTCCCAGTCCCTCCTCAGCTCCACTAGAGCCACACTGCTTCCCTCCCTCCCAGTCCCTCCTCCGCTCCACTAGAGCCACACTGCTTCCCTCCCTCCCAGTCCCTCCTCAGCTCCACTAGAGTCACACTGCTTCCCTCCCTCCCAGTCCCTCCTCCGCTCCACTAGAGCCACACTGCTTCCCTCCCTCCCAGTCCCTCCTCAGCTCCACTAGAGTCACACTGCTTCCCTCCCTCCCAGTCCCTCCTCAGCTCCACTAGAGCCACACTGCTTCCCTCCCTCCCAGTCCCTCCTCAGCTCCACTAGAGCCACACTGCCTCCCTCCCTCCCAGTCCCTCCTCAGCTCCACTAGAGCCACACTGCCTCCCTCCCTCCCAGTCCCTCCTCAGCTCCACTAGAGCCACACTGCTTCCCTCCCTCCCAGTCCCTCCTCAGCTCCACTAGAGCCACACTGCTTCCCTCCCTCCCAGTCCCTCCTCAGTCAGTATAACGTACTGTATTTATAGCAAAGTTTGCACAGCGCAATCTTTCAAAGGACTTGTGCGCCGCCTGGTGGTTAAAAGGAGTCCTGCGCGGTCTTGCTGGGAAGCCCCCGGGGCCGGTGAAGTCATCAGGCGCGGCTCCATTTATAACGCGCCCGGTGTCATGATAATGAGCAGGTTCCACAGAGCGAGGGATCAATGCAGAGCCCGCCGGGCGAGTGAAGTGAAAAGATAACTTAACTCCGAGCTGCTTAACTGAGCCGAAAGCCCGCACGTCTCATGGCTAATTACAATGCTGCTGACAGCGCCAATCTGTTAGATTAATTAAAATAATACTAATTTCAAAAAAAGCTGCACAGTGACCCAAGAATAGCAGTTGAAGACGGTGCTTTCCAGCCCGAGACAGACACGTTCCCTTCCCTGCACGACTTCCTGTGAACCACGAGAAAACTCAGATCGGACTCTATTACTGCACACGCCCACGCCCGTAACTATTAACCCGGAATGCAGCTTCATTGAGAAATATTCATAGATATGAATACATTCCAGTCGAAACGTTTGTCGTTGGATTCTTTTAGGTTTTGTAAACATCAGCACTGAGCTGTGCTGTCTGTTCCTGTTCCCTCGCCTTTCAGGTTGACAATCCGTCAATCAGTCACAATCCGTTGCTCGGAGCCTCCTGGTGGAGGAAGGATGTAACTGCAGTGCGTTACAATTGTGATTATTACTAACCCTGGTACCCGCAGAGGTACATCCCGTCCTATTTGCTAATAATCCAGTCTGTCCCTGTGCGGCGTGGGGGCTGCGAGAGAGAAGATGCAATAAAATGCATGAGCCGGATTCAGAGGCTTCGTCTGCACAGCGCGGCTTTGTCATCGTGTGTGCTCGTGCTGTAACTGTTTACACTGTAACCCCGGGAGCAAGAGCAACACTTGCTGAAGGGAACAGAAGCATTTCAATGACGTAAAACTGGAAAGAACACATTTCATCCTGAAGCAGGTATTGTATTGTGTCCGCAGGGCCAGCACAGGGACATCTCCACAGTGCAGCACCAACACAGGGGCCGTGTGTCATGTAGGCTAGAGCAGCCAGGGTCTGTATATCAGCAAGTGTATTGCCAGCAAAACCAGACAAAAGGAGACTTGAGCCAAAGTGGCAGACCACTAGATGGCGCTAGCTCTTTAAAAAAAAGATACCTCTCTGTGCTTTACAATGCTTCCCTATGCTTTACCAGACCTCTCTGTGCTTTACAATGCTTCCCTATGCTTTACCAGACCTCTCTGTGCTTTACAATGCTTCCCTATGCTTTACCAGACCTCTCTGTGCTTTACAATGCTTCCCTATGCTTTACCAGACCTCTCTGTGCTTTACAATGCTTCCCTATGCTTTACCAGACCTCTCTGTGCTTTACAATGCTTCCCTGTGCTTTACCAGACCTCTCTGTGCTTTACAATGCTTCCCTATGCTTTACCAGACCTCTCTGTGCTTTACAATGCTTCCCTATGCTTTACCAGACCTCTCTGTGATTTACAATGCTTCCCTGTGCTTTACCAGACCTCTCTGTGCTTTACAATGCTTCCCTATGCTTTACCAGACCTCTCTGTGCTTTACAATGCTTCCCTATGCTTCACCAGACCTCTCTGTGCTTTACAATGCTTCCCTATGCTTTACCAGACCTCTCTGTGCTTTACAATGCTTCCCTGTGCTTTACCAGACCTCTCTGTGCTTTACAATGCTTCCCTGTGCTTTACCAGACCTCTCTGTGCTTTACAATGCTTCCCTATGCTTTACCAGACCTCTCTGTGCTTTACAATGCTTCCCTATGCTTTACCAGACCTCTCTGTGCTTCACAATGCTTCCCTATGCTTTACCACACCTCTCTGTGCTTTACAATGCTTCCCTATGCTTTACCACACCTCTCTGTGCTTTACAATGCTTCCCTATGCTTTACCAGACCTCTCTGTGCTTCACAATGCTTCCCTATGCTTTACCACACCTCTCTGTGCTTTACAATGCTTCCCTATGCTTTACCAGACCTCTCTGTGCTTTACAGAGCCCCCCCCCCCCCCCCCCCCCAGGATATGAAAAATGATCCAGACTCTGCGAGGACGACCATTAGCATTAGCATTCTATTATGGGATGGAAATGTAGCGCCGGGGATATATCAGCGACGTGCAGACAGGGTTAGTTAACAATGCATCATCTGCCTTTTTATGGCGGGCATAACTCATCCGCGGCTGTGGAAAAGAGGAAACAAAGGGAAGGGAACCAAATCCTTTGGGAGTTCTTGGCGCTTCGGAGAGCTGTGCGTCTGTGAAGGGGAGCGAGGAGAGGACGAGCTCCCTTTACCACTCTGAATCTCCCTCGAAGCTGAGGCTGCAGCATCCTGCATTCACACACAAGACTGGGGGACTCGTATATACACCATCGCCCTCTTCAGGACAGTGGGAACATTACCGCTCACAATGATAACTGCATATAACCAATAAACACAGGGTGTCACATAAGTAAACCCGAGGGAACACGGAGCCACTTTCTCAGGAGCAGCGGCTAGAAACCTGGTTCCAGGAGACCACCGGCAGACCTCGTTTGAGGCTCGCTTCTGTATCAAACCCCAAGTCTCCCCTGGTGTGCCGTGCAGTGTCCTGAAACCTACAGTCTCCTGAAACCTTCATGTTGCCTGAGCTTTAGGCATCACAGCACAGGCGTCGCTGTTCACATCGCTTCTCTCTCTCCCTCTCGTTTGTTTCAGCCGTGACATGATGTGTGGCTGCCAGTCCGCTTTGAAATAAATCAATTGATTTCAGCAGCAGTTCAAAAGAAGGATGAAGCATCGCTCGCTTCCTGTGGTTTGACAGGAGGTGCCTGGTTCAATCCCAGCTCAGCCCCCGACTCGCTGTGCGAGACCCTGCGGTCACGGCTCTCTTTCCAGTCTTTGAGTTGCCATGGAAATGCGCGAGCCTGGATGATGAAGAATGAGAGAGGAGGCGAGCCAGGTTTCGGTGGAGAAGGGGGTGGGGGGTGGGGGGGGGTTGCATTGATCCCTGCCAAGCCCCAGTCGAAGTGGGCCCCTTGGCATTCACCTCATTATGTTTGTGGGGTAGAGCCAGCCACACACATCCATCCATTCGTGGGCAATAACCGGAGCATCCAGTTTGTGTGCAAACTTATTCGAAGCTAGTGCTAAGGGCCCCAAAACTGCATTACACACACACACACACACACACACGCACACGCACACGTACACGCACACACACCAGGGATGGAAATAAGGCTCCCATTGCAGAGCATACATTTTCTTTTCCATTTATAAGCGCGACCACCCCTTGGTCTTACACAGAAAGGGACTGGCTGAATATCACAATTTACCGTTTAGAAACGTCATGGTACGTGCGTGCGAGTTACAATACTACATCATCACCGTTCCCACACCCGACGACAGCCAAGCACAGTAAGCCGAGCGTTTCTAATGGAGGAGCTTGCTGATTTACAATACTGCACTTACTGTAGCAGAACTCGTGATCCAGAGGCTGTCTGCGCTGGATGGAGAGTGAACTGTGTGCCGCTGCAGATCGTACATCAGCCCTGTCAGGGCAAGAGCGTCGAGGGCGTTCGTCATCAATCGTGAAGTATTCGAGTCGAGAAGCACCTGCCAACCGAGCGCCTGCACCATCAAAGTCCGCTGCCCCACTGTGACTCCCAGCAGCGTAGATACACCTTTTATAGAACGTTATATAACGTGCAGTACAGGTACTGACCACGTGGTTTTTGATCTGAAACTATGTTACGATGTAGGCTGAGCAACGCAACTGGAGCGCCAAGTTTACAGCCAAGAGTGTTTAGTAAAATACAGAAGAGGTTGTTAATATTGGACACATTTCGGGTGTGAAACGGCTTCCAACAAAGTTTCAGGGGTAAGATTAAATTATATATCAAAAATACAGTGAGCCCTCAGTAGCACCGGACTACTGAAGGGATATTGAAGTTAAATAAAATACATAAAAAGGCGATGCTGCAGGACTTTGACTATTTTATAAGTTACCGGCTGTAAGTTTCGATTTCTTCTTGAAGATAATAAGCCGTCTTCATCAGGCAGTTGCGCTCAAAAGAGTTCAGTCAGGAATAAAGCAAATACATCCACAAGGCGTTAAAAGTGAACATCTGCGGTTCTTCCTTCACTTCACCAAGATCAGCAGAAACCCAGATAACAAAAAGTTACACTCAAGAACAACTTGAGAAGAGTTTTGCTCAATTCTCACAGACGCTCTACCCACGCAGCACACAAGGTCGAACGACAAGGCTGGCGATTGCAAGCTGCTGTCGCACACCAGCTCTGTACAGCTTGGGTTAAAGAGTTCCTTGACCCTGCGTTGATTCAGAGCTTACATTAAAACACAGGAAAGAAAAAATCAAACAATGCTCAGACAGTTTCAATGATTTATCACTTATTTACCATTTAAAGGGGGAACATAAGCAAAGGTTGCATAACGGAAAGGAACAAAACGGCTGATGAAACAGTAAGAGCCTGTGCAATTGAAGTAGAGCAGAACGATGCAGACGCCGCCCCGCACAGGGTGCGCGCCGATCAGAAAAAGCCCGTCTTCAGTTTTACAGCGTGTTATTATTTCTGAGTTTAAAACACAAAACACACACACGCCCACACCGAGCCAAAAGACTAAGCGCAATAAAAGGGAGCAGCGATATTAATAAAGCTTAAAAGAGACTGATTATGCGCTACTTCTTCTCTAAACTACACATACATATAGATATGTAATCGACATTATAGACAGATAGAGGTTGTTTACAATATTATAACAGCATTATAAGGGCTGCACTTTTCTGAGCACGCTGCTCTTCTGCCTGCCCCACAGCACCCTCTGCTGGTTTCAATTGGAACTCTTCAGTCCTGACCTGCAATAACAGTAGTTTTTCCTATGCGGTTACATTACATTATTATGAATTAGTCATTGAGCAGATGCTTTTATCCAAAGCAACTTGCAGAGCTGGGGGGGGGAGGACAGGGGGGTACTATGCATCACAATACAGAAGGACTGAGCACAAGGAGGTTAAGTGACTTGCTCAGGGTCACACACAGGGACTCTGTGGCTGAGCCGGGATTTGGAAAAAGGAGCCTCCTGGTATTAAGCCCCTTTTCTTTACCCACTGGACCACACAGCCTACCTTGTTTTCCCCAATGTTGTTTACCTACATAACCACCTACAGCTGCACACCTGTTTGACCCCCTCGTATATCGACGTCGTGGCCAGCGGAGATGAAGCAGCCGGTTGGGAGTCCCTACAACTCCGCTAAAGCTCCCATTTGGAAGTGCCCAGCACCTCACACTTAGTCAACTGTCACATCTACCTGCCCTCATCACCCACCTCCTGCAAAGCTTGCTTAGAAACAGTCCCTGCTGTACCACCCCCACTGAAAAAAAAAAAAAAGTTTTTAAAAGCGACTTACATGTGAAAAGCAGCCGTGCCAGTGAATTGGCACACAGCGCCACCTTGCCCCAAGATATAGTCAATGTCTCAGCTGGTGTACATATGCTGTGACTTGTATCCTCTGCGTGCAATTGTGGAACATATTCTTGTCACAAGTTTGTTCAGAAAAGACACATACAGCCCCTCATGTGCCCAGCTAATAATAAAGGCCAGCACTCGTGCAGGGTTAAGTGAGCTGGATCGTGAGGCACTCTGCAGAGTGCAGGGGAAAGTCTGTACCTCCTGCTGCTGCTTCTCTCCACCCCCCCGTCCAATAAAGAAATAAAAACACATCACTTTGTAGAATGTTGAAAACTAAAAGTTTACTACATTTTTGATACAAGAACATACAAAATAAAAAGTGCAGAGCAGTTTATTTCAATTTTTTATTACATTAACACTTCCAATGACATGATAAACGTTGCTCGCCTTTTAAAAAACATTGAAATATCGAAAACAAAAATAAAATAAAAATAAAAACAATGAACTGGATCTCAGAGTTACAAGGGGGTGAAATTTTAAATGTTACATATAAAAAAAAAAAAAAAATCTAAGGAATTGCATGTTAATACTCAAACTGCTAGGTACACTGTTCACTAGTCTACAGCAAAAAAGTTGTGTCAAACCCTGTTTACTCGGCACGCTCAGGAACACCATGCCAAGGACACCTTTGCAAAAAGAGAGATACCGTGACAGACTTCCAAGTGCAGGAAACCTGCATTTAAAAACAAAAACCACACAAGAGAAACCCACACAAGTCGAGAGTTTGTTTTTAATTACTTATAAGATTGACCAGAAATGCATCTCGCCTCATTTCAAAAAACCGTTGACTCTTCTTCAACCCCCCCCCCCCCCCCGCCCCCGCCCCCCTCCCCCTTTTCCTTGTCAGAAGCCCGGCACACACACACTCCCCAGTCAGCATCATTTCTGTAATAGTCACATCAGTGCTGTTGCGAATCCTCAGTGCTGGACCTGCACAGACTCGGGTCTCAGACACGTTTATGTGCTCAGAATAATCTCACAGACCACGTCTAATCCGATCCCTCGCCTTTCAAAAGAGAGTCACGCAGTCACGTGAATCCCAGCAGCAGATTCTAAAAACTAACAGAGAAAAGGGACGACTTACACCGACAAAAGATGTGCAAGAGACCCAACGTGTTCCAGGATTTAAGTTTAAAACAGTTTTTAAAAACACTACCGTCCTGTTTGACAGGCGCTGAATAGCGCTAGTCTTGGACGACCACCCTGCCCGAGGGAACATTACAGGGGGTAGGGGGGGTCTGTGAAACCAGCCAATCACATAATCAGCGTGTGTTCTGGTGGAGATGGCAGGGAGCAATTTAATCATACCACTTTACAAAAGCAACCGGGAGAGCAGTGCAGTGTTGGGTAAAAGGAGAAAAAACACAAACACAACACACTGACACCTGTAGCCTGACCTCTGTGTTGTCTGATTAAAACAAGAAAGAAATACCAAGGCTACCCTTTTTTTTTCTCTCGTGTATTTTAGTTTGTCGCCACATACTAAAAAAAAAAGCAGGAGACACCCAATTTAAAATCAATATCCTGTTTACATGAAAAAAAAAAAAGTTTAAGCGCGATCTTTTTTTTTTTTTTTTTTTTTTTTTTTTTTGATAACGCCCCTGGAATGAATTGGCGAGAGTGACGAGAATGAATTGGTTTGGTTGGACCGTTTACTTATTTTTAGGTAGTAATGGGTTCCTGGAAAGAAAGAAGTGACGAGATGTTTGAACCGTTTAAATCCTTGGATAATTCTGCGGCTTGGCGACTTCAGCCAGAGTTTCACGTCCTGTTTGTTTATTTTTTTTGAGCCCTGTATTACACAGGCGCATATTTAAACATGACAGAATGTATGAATGAATGATCCCGGTGCAATGGGAGCGGTAGTGGCTGTACTTTCGCCTGGTATTTCCGGAGTGTGTTTCGTTTGTTTGTAACCTTGCTGCCCGTCGGCGGTCAGTGTGGGTGGGTATCGAGGAGGTGTGTCTGCAGGCTCGGACACTCACAGCGCCCCCTTCTCCTTCTCCTTCTCCTTCCCTTTCTTCTCTCCATCATCGTGCCACGTGAGCCGCTCCTCGTAGAACGCGATGACGATCTGCGGGCACTTCACGTTGGCCTCCTTCGCCAGGACCAGGTCAGCCTCGTCAGAGTCCTTCCTGCAGCGGGACAGGGAGCAGCAGCGAGTTAGAGAGAGAGCGACAGAGACACACACACACACACACACACACACACAGGGCAGAGACACTGCAGCTACTGCCCTCAGCGTTAGAGACAGCAACTAGAAGAAACCGAGTCAAGCAGACAGGCGTTTCTAATGCTAGTGCCTTCATCAGTGTTATTGAAACTAGAAGAAACTGAGTCAAGCAACTCCCAACCGGCAGCGACCACGCTAACTAACAACAAATAAAAACTGCATTAAAAACACAACCAGGGTCCAATTGAAATGAAGGAATACAAGCACTACAGCAACTGAAGTTATTAAGTGGGGTTTGACGAATCCCTCCTCGCTGCCCCAGGCGCTCGTCAGACTCACCATTTCATCAGGAACATCAAATCCCCGCACGAGTCTGTGGCTCCGATGATCTTCTCTGGCTCCAGACCTCTCTCGAAGCCTCTGGCAATCAGGATGTCGTCCTGAACACACACAGGTTTGAAACGGTTAGACACAGAGAAGTGTAGTCATTCTGAATAGGACTGCAGAGGGAAAGGATTCCACCGCTTCAGTAATACAAGCCCCACCCCCCAAACGCCCGCACTACCGTCTTCAGTTCATTTCTGACCCACACATTATTTTTTATTTTTGGAATGCTGATGGTATTGTGATCTGCCACAGTTCGTCAAGCCGGATCGTGAAGCACTCTCTTTGAAACGCATCAATTTTAATTTGTCTTGTACATGCAGGGTTGGGTCAATTCCATTCCCCACTCCCTACTCCCTTTGAAGGAACCGAGATTGATATTTTAGGAGACATAATAAAAATTGTTGCGCTTGTTCAACTGCTTTCATTTGAAGTCAGTTTAATTGGCTGTCAAACAGCGACTTCAATTTAAAAGCAACCCGTTGCCACGGTCTGCGAGAAGCTCACTTTAACAGAACACTGCCAAGTGCAGTTTTGATCAATGATGTGCGGTTTGGAATGGATTAAAATGGAACTGAAAGACAGGAATTGACCCAACCCTGTGAACACGTCACCGCACACAGGCTCAGTCTCTCCCAGGGAGATTTCCTAACCCTCTCACCTCTTTCTTCCTCTTGGCGCGGCTCTCCTCGTCATCCTCGCTGGGGTTCTTCCTCTTGCTCCCAGTGTCTCGAGAGCGCCCCCCGCTGGCCGCTGTGCTGCTGCCCCCCCCGCTGCTGCTCTCCTTCTTCTTGTAGGTCTTCAGGAACGCGGAGATCAGCTCCGGACAGTCCAGGTTCTTCTCCGGCTCCCACGTGTTGTTCTTCCTGCGCGAGGCGAGTGGGGAAAAAAAAAGGGGGGGGGGTTAGAACAACCACCGAACCCAGGCGTGTCAAACTCAGCTCCTGGAGGGGGAGCAGTGTCTTCAGGCTTTCGTTCCACCCGAGCTCTCAGTCACTTAATCGGTCGAAGTATTTGATTAATTTTACTTCTCTCCAGGCCTCCTCATGTTTATAGATACCTTGAAATCATGTGCATTTTTTTTTTTTTTTTTTAAATGACCTGTAAAAAAGCCTTGATAATAAATATTACACGTCCAATTGAACAAACAATTCGATCCCTGGAGTTAATTGAGAGCTTTAGTTGGAATGAAAACCAGGTGACAGCGCGGCCCTGGAGGGGTGGAGCTCGACACCCCTGCACTAACCTGTGAAGGTGCGCAAGGAAATAGAGCGCTTGTTCAAAGCAGCAGTCCTGCCGGCACAGCGCCTCCATTTCATTAAACAGTATTAAAAAAAAAATTCCCATGCTTTTCTAGAAATTTTCTATTTCTTTATTTACTAAAAGACATTCAACTTAACTTGGTCTTCATTAACTGTGAGAAAGTTCTGATCTAATATTTCCAAGGTTACGAGGTAATATTTAAATTCACTGTAAATACTATCTGGTGCCACTAGGAGCAACAAGGTTCTCACTGGACTCCATATCTGAGAATCCAGAACCAGATTACAGAAGAGCTGAAACTTTGCTTTTATAAAACACACACACACACACACACAACACAAAGAATAGTGTTCTGAGAAGCTCTTACTCTGAGAAGCCCTTCCACTTGAGGAAGAATTCGACCCTGCCCTTCACGACCCTCCTGTCCAGCACCTTCTCCACCACGTACTCCTCTTCCTCAGAGGACCCCTCTTCCTCCTCCTCCTCTTCCTCCTCCCGCGGCAGAGTCTTCTTACCCATGCTGGAGTGACCAGGAACAAATAGACGAGCCTGGATTCGAGTGTCTCTCTGCAGGACAGGAGGAGGCATTAAAAGTTACAAGGATGAAAAAAACCACACACACACACACATTTTATCCTGGGAAAATAAATAAAATCAATCAATTAAATTCCAATTCCTTTTTAAAAATTCATTACCCAATTCAAATTCTTTCGAAACTGAAATGATATTTTTTAGAAACGTAATTGTTATGCTTGTTCAGTTAACAGCGGCTTCAGTTGAAGTGATTGGTTTGCCGCTGTCTGTGAGAAGCTCTTTTTAACAGAACACCGCAGAGTGCAATTCTGATCAGCGACGTGTTTGGAATGGATTGAAAAAAAGGGAATTGGGGATTGGGAACAGATTTTAAAAAAGGAATGGACCCCAACACTCTGTGTAGTCAGTAACACTTAACGACACTGCCCCCCTCCTCTTTACTCCTGCCCTGCAGCGCTAACGTCCTCATTCACAGCCTCTCGCTGGATTAACATCTAAAAGGAAGACAGCTAGGACTCTGTAAGGGGTTTAAGATTCCTCAGCCAGACAGGGCAGCATCGCAGCTCTCTCCTCTCAGCGCTAATACAATCTGTGCTGCAAACGGATCGCCTTGTTTAAAAATCCTGGGTCGGGTCACAGACGTGATAAACAAACAGAAATGTACTTTCAATCCATCATGCATAACTTTAATCATTTCATGCATGAAAAAAAAAAAAGCAAAATGAACACAATTTAGATATTTTGTTTATTATGCTAAATCAAAGAAACTACAAAATATTGCAAAAAAAGAGTCAACCGGAAGCCATAATAGCAGTACAGCAGTATTTCATGTGAGATTTCCAAATGTTGCATCTATTTATTGGTCAGTTTTTTTTTTTTTATTAAGTAAAATGGAAAACTACAAAGCAGTTTGTAATTCAACATGTTAACGTAACATTATGCAGCAGGTTTCATTCGACTTTATGAAGCTAAATTAGTTAATTCTATAGGGTGATGCAAAACTTTTGGCCAGAGCTGAACACACAAGTCAGCAAACATTTTACTCTAAGCTGAACAACGTTTACCAAACTAGCCATACATACTGGACTGCATAAATGTAACTGGAAAGCCAATAAGCTCCAAATGTTGCACCAAACACACAAAAAAAGCAGCGAGCGCACCCACGTATTTTAGAAGCAGAATTTGGGCAAACATAAAAACGAGCCAGAGTCTGGGATTCTGCAGCGTGAAGAAAGCCGAGCGCTGCTTCCGATTTATTTGTGATTAAATGAAATTGCTCACTGGCTTACTTGCTGTTTTGTTGGTTCCCCTGCAGTGAAAAGCAGCACCCAGACCTGCAGGGTGAACCGGTGCATCTGAATTGTAAAGCGATCAGGATGGGAGGGGAGGGGAGGGTGCTCAGCAGGGCTCTCTTATCCACAGGTCATCACAGGTGTGAATGTGTGTCTGGCACTGAATTGATATGTACAGCAACAGGGCTTGGTTAATTAAGAAAAAAAAACTGCTTTTCCGGGGTTCTCAAAAGATCAGTTTGATGACTGAGAAAACGTACGTCAAGGACGATAAGAGGAAACAATTAAAATGAAACATAAAATCTTTGTGGACTTGTTACTTCATCTTAGAATACCGATTGACTTATGAGATTATATATTATATCTCAGTGTGCGTTTTATACACCGTTTCTAAGCAGCGTTCTTAAATTATTGTAATAAGCATGTAAAAAAAGTAAATAAAGTGAAATTGTTAAAGGGCATCATGTTTCTCACTTTGTGATGAGAAAAAGTCACTGGAAATAAAGAGCGTCTGCGATTTTGAAAAGGTGAAGAATTTATTTTTATTTATCCCCACCCCTCACCAAAAGCCCCATCATTAAAAATCTGTGAATGTGTTAAATACTGCCCAAGGCTTAGATTTTTTTTCTTTTTTAAAAAACACAAAGCCCTGTTTGCTTCTGCTTTCTCCGCGGAGTTGCAGGAGACAGATCCCCCCCCCCCCCCCCCCCACAGCTTGAGGAGTAGAGTCAGTCAGTCAGCCAGCTCTCTCCCTCGCTCTCACTCCGCCTGTGTGCAGACTGTTTGCAGGACAGTGTGTGGATTCCACTCCCTCCGCCTGCACTCAGAGAGGAAGCGTGAGAGAGCGGGAGACAGAGATTCCCAGCAGACCTTGACCGCTGCATGTTTGTTCTCTAAACTCTTGTTGGGGCTGGGTTGAGGGGGGAGGGTGAGAAAGGTATTTTTTAGCCCCCTCACAGCAGCCTTAGTTTGCTGCCAACTAACAATTACAGAAAGTGACTCCAATTCAAAGCTATTCTAACTATCCGGTCACAGCGGTCTTTGAAGTATGGATGTGGATAAGGAAGGCATTTACAAGTACAGCTCTGACCAAAGGTTTTGCATCCCCCTCTAGAATGAACTAATGTTGCTTCATAAAGTCGAATGAAACCTGCTGAACAATGTTACCTTAACATATGGAGTTGCATACCGCTTTGTAGTCCCCCCCCCCCACATACTTAACTAGAAAATTATATATAGATAGATAGATAGATTAGAGAGAGAGAGGAGACACACACACACACACTACTGAATGAAGGTGCGCTTTGTATATAAAAAAAAAAAAAAGTTATTTGAAATGCTTTGTGAATGTGGACCAGAGAGCTGCGTTAGGAGTGGAGCAGGGGTTCTTAAACTCTGTCCTGGGGTGGGGTGGTGTATCCCCCCACCCCACTTAATTACTCTTAGTTGCAAAGTTCGAGTTACTTATAAAAATGCTATAGCTAACTTGAACTCTGCAACTGTTTACGAGCTGAAAACGAGTTAAAAAAAAGTCTAAGGAAATGATCAGTTCAATTAAGGGTGTAGTTAATGAGCGCTGAGATTGAATAAAAGCCGGGGGGGGTACCCCAGCACCGAGTCCGAGAAGCCCTGGTGTAACAAGAGTGTGCAAAGTGAAGTTTGAGGCGTACAGTATATAAGGGTGTTGATGTGCGTTACAATCCACGCTACCAAGTAGGAGTAGATTTGTGGAGCGCGATGCATTACCACGACAAGATTTATCTGGATGCCAGGCAAAAACAAATCGTGCAGAATTATAAGCCAACATTCAGTTCATTAAAACTTAAAAAAGGCACCCGACTACTTTCATTTAAAAATGTATTATATAGATACAATATACAATACAGCCCGAATACAGGCGGGGACAACCGCTTCATACAGACAACGCATACATGGTTTCATTACAACAGGATAAACACAGACGATCGTTTTATTCCGCTGAAGAAAAAGTTAGCTGCGAGCTACGACTACTATGAATCTAGTAGTTCATTCGAAAAGAACAGAGTTTGCAATATTATAAAAAGGATTTATTTAAGTGAAGAAACTAGCAAACGGGAAAAAGAGGCGCGCTTCTGTGAAATTTCTCTGCTCTGCTTACAGTCTGGTATTGACTGTAGAGTCTTAAGCTAAGCGTCCTAACTGCGAGAAAAAAAACATTTAACATTCATGTCAAATATCAAATACATCGCAGCAAAAACAGGAATAACTATCGTTTAAAAAATTGACCCAGAACTACCCCCCTACCAGGTACGGCCCGGCGCTACCGGAAAGCCTCGCGTTGTTGTTGTTGTTGTTCTCGTCAATATCCTATAAAAACCTCCTTTCGGCTCTGGGCTCTTTATATTTAAACCACCGGTGAAATTAAAACCTCGAACTAAGGCTCTAAAGCGCCAATATTTTTTTCCAATGATGGCGATTAACAGCAAAACACAAACACGCGTGGTTGGAAGCTGGCGCTGCCAGGGACAGGAAGCCCCCCGCCCCTGCCGCGCGCTCATTGCACGGCTCCCGAGAGCGCCCGCGAGGTCGAGCGAGATCCCGACCTCTGATTTGCCAGCGCGGCTGCCAATCAACCGCCTTGCGATTTTTTTTTTTTTTTTTTCGCTGTCCCCCCCCACCCCCCCCCTCTCTCTCGTCTTTCTTTTCAACCCTGTGTGAGAGAGACTGAAAAACAGCGACAAAAAACCACCATTTTACCGTTAAAAAAATATAAAAAAAAACTCACGGACAAGCCGGTGCCGAGTTAGCTTACAAAGACTTACTCACCAAATGGAATACACTTTTTGAACCCGGGATGTTTGTTAGTTTTTTCTGTTATATTTTTTTGCCGCTCTGATCTCTTCCCTCGACCGCCGAAACCGCCTCTCCCGCTTGAGCTCGAGACTCCTGACTGCGTAGAGAGAGAGACGCGCGCGCGCGCGCTGAAATACGCACGCGCACGCGCACGCGCACGCGCCCTCCCTCCCCCTTGCAGACTCCCGTTCACAGCACCGCGATCCACTCCTGATTTTACTGGCAATGGCGTTAAATAAAAGCAGACACGCACACACACACACACATCTGCTCACAGATGCGAGTTTTTTGAAGTTGCTATGGGTCTTATATGATTTATAAACAGAATTGTTTATGTTTATAAATCATATAAACAGTGTGGAGTAGTGGTTAGGGCTCTGGACTCTTGACTGGAGGGTCGTGGGTTCAATCCCAGGTGGGGGACACTGCTGCTGTACCCTTGAGCGAGGTACTTTACCTAGATTGCTCCAGTAAAAACCTAACTGTATAAATGGGGAATTGTATGTAAAAAATAATGTGATATCTTGTGATATATGTGTGTTGTGTTGTAAATTAAAAAAACGAAATAATAAATACTTTTTTTTTTTTTTGTTTTGTTTTTTTTTAAGTGGAACTACGTCACGCCTCACTTTTTGATTATTTTCAAAACAGATGATTGGCAAGGGATTGGACACAATCAGGAGCGAGTAAAAACAGGCGGGGCTAATCAAACTCCGAAGCGGATTTGGTGAAAGACTCGGGGCGGCTCACGATAGACAGTCCACTGCCCAATGCACGCTCGGGGGGCTGTACCCTTTGTGACGTGCTAGGACGGGTCTATCCAATCGCGGTGGCCGGTAGGCGGGCTCTGCACTCTTCATAACCCGAAGGCGGTCGGCTCGGGAAGATTCGGGCGGCTGTTTTTTATTCTGGATCAGACTTCGCGAACAGAGACAGCGGACGACATGTCGAAATCCGAGGTGAGGGGAAAAAAAGATGCCGTTTCCATTTGTGGAAGTAAAACACACTTACAATAAAACGTGCAATTGCTGTTTTTTTTTTCTATTCGGTTTTTTAAAATTGAGTTTGTAGTTTAATTACGTATGCATTGCAGTAAGTGCACGGTTTGTTATGTAAAAAACATGACTACCATATTCCTGTAGTGTGTGTGTTTAATTTATTTTTTTAAATTGGGAGGGTGGGCGCTAGGTTTTGGTTTCGCTTATACAAAGCTTTTACCTTTTTTTTTTTAATTGTGCGTGTTGTATTTTTCTCTTATCCTTTTAGTTTTCTTCAGGGATTGTGCAGCGCTTGTGTTTTTGCATGTCCGCCATTTCGCAGTCTGCGTCCATGCGGTTGCAAACGCAGGATAACGGATTCCGCGCACATTACACATTTAAAACCGGCTTGCAATGTCTCGCAGGACGCGTTGCTGCTCCGGGACGCGTCCTTACCGGCTCTGTGGTCGATTTTAAAATGTAAAAACATTGTTTTTTGGGGTTTTATTTGCGTAGAGAAATGTCCCTTTTGTCCTCTCTGAAACAAAAATGGCGTCCCAGGCGTTTCCCTAGGCTTATCTTATTTCTCTCCCTTAACTTCCAACGAGTACAGATTAACCCCAAAGCTAAGTAACATGAGGATTACATGATATAAACGGCAGCCGAGTCTCTCTCTGTTTTTTGTTTTTTATTTATTTTTTCCTCTCTCCGGGTAAAGAGATGTAAACAAAGCGCGCCTCCGTGAGGGAGCTGCGCATGCGCACACGACCCGCAAGCACGGATAAAACCGCTTAAAAACGAAGCCGGTTGTTTATACAAACTAGTTATCTCCATATTTTATTTATTTTTATTGTCAAGTTTTGATATTTCGTGTTTGTAAACTTTATAACATTGGTTTTGCCGCCGAACGGCTTGAATAATTACTCCCCCCTCCCCTCCCCCCTCAGCCTACTGTACAAGGCCGTGGCGCCACGCTGTTTTATATTTTAGTGTTTTTTGTTTTTTAATTTATTTATTTCTCTGTTTTTTAGGCATCCCGTGAACCCGAGCAGCTGCGGAAGCTTTTCATAGGCGGCCTGAGCTTCGAAACGTCGGACGAGAGCCTGAGGGCCCACTTTGAACAATGGGGCGTCCTTACAGACTGCGTGGTAAGAAGCGACACATCTTGTGTGTAATTAAAATATATGTGCTTTCAAAGCCTTTGAGTTGTTATATGAGGGCTTTTTATTTTGATTCATAGCTGTAGACTACGTAATCGGAGTGCGTGTTTCAGTACATGTAACCGAGATCACAATTTGGCTACTGTTCAAAACACGTTAATATGAGTGAATGCAGTAACCCCTGGTAACACTACAGGACTCGATTTATCAATCGCACCTGTACAGTATCTCCTTGGGTCACGGTTTTTAGAAGTTTTAAACCAGTTTTTATGAACTCCTGTGGAGTTAATGAATTTTGCCCTGCAAAAACTTTCAAGAAATAAAAAGCTTGCAATTCTACATGGCATATTCTCGCTGCTTGTTTTAATTTTAGTTTTGTTTAATTCCCCCCTCCCAGGTGATGAGGGACCCCTCCACCAAGCGCTCGCGAGGGTTCGGTTTCGTCACGTACTCCTCTGTGGAAGAAGTGGATGCTTCCATGGAGGCGAGGCCACACAAAGTGGACGGCAGAGTGGTGGAGCCCAAGAGAGCCGTGTCCCGAGAGGTGAGCCTGGCCTGTGTGGGGCAGCAGGCTCTTTAGATTTCAGAGCTGAGCCTGTCCTGTGTGGGGCAGCAGGCTCTTTAGATTTCAGAGCTGAGCCTGTCCTGTGTGGGGCAGCAGGCTCTTTAGATTTCAGAGCTGAGCCTGTCCTGTGTGGGGCAGCAGTCTCTTTAGATTTCAGAGCTGAGCCTGGCCTGTGTGGGACAGCAGTCTCTCTTTTAGATTTCAGAGCTGAGCCTGGCCTGTGTGGGACAGCAGTCTCTCTTTTAGATTTCAGAGCTGAGCCTGTCCTGTGTGGGGCAGCAGTCTCTAGAATTCAGACCCCTTACAGGTGTTACAGAGCAGCACAGGGTTACAATACAAGTGTCATATTTTAATTAGTGTAGCTTACAGTAAGTGCAGTAATATCAGTAGACTACAGTATGAACTGGGATGCAGCAAGTTGGAGTTAAGAGGTTCTGTCTATGTGCATTCACTGAGGGTCCAGTAATGTGGTGCTGAGGTCAGGGAAGTCCAATGCCAAGTAGTTTTATATAGGAACTTGACTTGAGAGCAAGAGTGACCCAAGCTGGCCCTTCCACTCCTGGTCTGTTTTGTTTGGGTCCTGTAGCTGCAGATTTTCAAGTTGCTTTATAAGCACTTTATGGTTAACTTAATCTCCAAACTTAAGAGCTGAGAACCTTTTTTAAAAAGGTTTAATTAAGACAATTATTAATTCCACAACTAAGGGTTTAGTTAAGGGGGGGGTGCTGTTTCTGAAGTCTGTGATACAGACGTGCTTCTCTGCTCACACCTCTCTCTCTCTCTCTCTCTCTCTCTCTCTCTCTCTCTCTCTCTCTCTCTCTCTCTCTCTCTCTCTCTCTCTCCAGGATTCGACGCGGCCGGGCGCACACATGACGGTGAAGAAGATCTTCGTGGGCGGCATCAAGGAGGACACGGAGGAGCATCACCTGCGGGATTACTTCGAGCAGTACGGCAAGATCGAGGTCATAGAGATCATGACCGACCGAGGCAGCGGCAAGAAGAGAGGCTTCGCGTTCGTCACCTTCGACGACCACGACTCTGTGGACAAGATCGTCAGTAAGTGTGTGTGTGCGCGCCGGAGGTCCTTCACATCCGACTGTCATTACTGCAGTGCGTTCTGTGTGTCAGCAAGGTTGATTTTAAAACTCCTCCACAGCCACCATCGGATAGCTTTTAAATAAGCAACAGACAGGGTTTATTGGTGGGTATGGCTATGCATCTCCTGTTTTCAAGTTTCATCTCCTTTTCAGTAGTCTGATCTCCGATGATATTTTAAAAGACCTTTACCAGGGCTAGGGGGGCTTGATTCCTGTCCAATTTCAAATTTCTTTTTTAAATTTCCATTCCAACACACTGATCAAAATTAGTTAGTTAGCAGTGTTCTGTAAGTTACTTCCTTGCAGTGGCTCAAATGTAAATCCCCCAAATTTTTTTTATTTAAGGAATTGACCCTGACTGTAATGCATCTAGTGATTTGCATATTGCATCCTCTCGGCTGTGTCTGTGGAACTGGTGGCAAGTGTAGTCTTGCTAGTCGTCCGTTTTTGTTTGGAAGATCCTTTTAATCTAAGGCGACCTGCAGCGTTACAATGTGAGATTTAATATTTAAATTAGTGTGGCTTGCAGGAAGTGCAGTCATACTGCAAGAATACAATGTGAACTAGGATGCAGAAAGATAGGATCACAGCAAGTTGTCTCTACAAGGACATTGTAGTGCATCAGCTGAGGATCCAGTAATGTGGGGCTGAGGTCAGGCGAGTCCAGAGCAGGAGGGGCGGATCAGGAGATCTACAAGGGCAGGGAGCGGTCCTGTACAGTCTGTAGGTTTTGTTAACATTGCTCTCCTCTCTCTGTCTCCGCAGTTCAGAAGTACCACACGGTGAACGGCCACAACTGTGAAGTGCGGAAAGCCCTGTCGAAGCAGGAGATGGCGAGTGCTGGTATGCAAACGATGAGAGGTAGGCTGTGGGAAATTCTCATGGTCTGACTTTTCATTTATTTATTTTTTTTCCTACTCCTGCATTTGTGGCATTCAAACCCGTGGCTCCGGCGCTCCTGCTCTAAGCTCGGTGTCTCCTCTTGCAGGGCGCGGTGGCGGCGGAGGCTCCGGTAACTTCGGTGGCCGCGGTGGATTCGGTGGGAATGATTTTGGCCGCGATGGGAACTTCGGTGGACGTGGTACGTAGAGACGGCACCACACCCCCCCTGTATTCTCGTGGTCCTGTTCTTCCAGGTGTAACTCTGTAAGTGAAAGCGTTTTGTGTGTCCAGCAGTGCTGACCGTGAGTCTTGTTGCTTTTCTTGCAGGTGGGTTTGGTGGCGGCCGGGGGGGCTATGGCGGTGGAGACGGATATAACGGATTCGGAGGAGACGGTGAGGGTAATATGAGCAATTATGCACTAAAGGGAGGACCTGTATATAAATAAGAATGAGGGCAAGGCTGTAGATAAGCTTGGGATATAAAAATCGGATTCTACTTCTAAAGCTGGTCTCGGAGTCCTTTTGTTTCGCATGCTGTTATCCCTGGGTGGGGGGGGGGGGTGATCCAGTGCTCCCATTAGAGCAGGCATGTGCTGCTTCTGCCCCTGTCGGACATTAACCTCTCTCTGCTTTCTGAATCGACAAAAGGCTTTGGGAGTTTTGCAGCTTGTTTTCTATTATGAACTCCCCAGTTGGTATCTCCACATGCAGAGTCGCTTGCAATAGGTTTTGCGTCACACAGTCGGTGGCTGAGATTTGAACTGGGACCCTCCTGGTAACACGCCCCCCTCTCTCTAACCGCTGGACCCCCAAGCCTTGCCCTGTATAGTGACACTGGAGGGGTATTGGGGTGGGATGCTAACTTGCTGCAAGTGTGTTTTCTGACTCTTTGGCTTTCCACTTATTTCCTGTCTCAACAGTTAATACAACCGCCAGGCAGAATTCTTATGATGGCGGGGATGGAAATAACTCAGGTGTGTCTTGCTAAACTCAGTAGAAAAAAACAACCAAAAAAAACAGGAATGGATCAAACTGCTCTGCAGCGGGAGTCTTATTTCCATCCCTGTGATGATGCAACATCAGAATATCAGACCGTGTCTCCCTCTCTCTCCCCCTCAGGTTACGGTGGAGGCCAGGGCTATGGGGGTGGTAACCGTGGTTACGGTGGAGGACAGGGCTATGGTAACCAGGGAGGCGGATATGGAGGAAACGGGGGCGGATACGACAGCTACAACAACGGAGGAGGAGGAGGAGGAGGAGCAGGAGGGAACTTCGGGGGAGGTGAGTGCGACTCGACATCCAGACTCGAACCCTTTCAGTCCGGACGTCCTACACTGTCAGGAATCCTATTGCAACCTCTGGGACACCCCAGCTGCCAATCCTGAGGCCGTGTGTAAATATGTGAAGAACAGAAGGCTGTCCTGTTGTATAGAGATTCCTTAATTAAAGGGTTATGCCATCTCCACAGAGCTCCACTAGACTGCTGAGTTAAATCCTTGTGCAGTTCATGCAATGCCAGCAACGTTTTCTGCAATTTCACAACGCAGGACTTCTATTCTAGAAGCTGTAGCATGAAGCTCGGTGTGCATCGATGCTGTGGTTTGGAACCAGTTGCATGGTGAAATCTCTCTTCATGAACTTATTGACTATTCTGAAAAGTGTGTGTTCTGTGAAACTAAGGCATTCCCCATATCTAATTTTAAAATGCAACCGCTATAGATATTTAATATGTAAAACTAACAAGGGAAATGCGTGTGATTTTTTAATCGGTTGACTTTTTGTTGTCTCCCCAGGAAACTTTGGTGGCGGCGGTGGAAACTACAACAACGACTTTGGCAGCTACAACAGCCAGGCCTCGTCCAGCTACGGCCCCATGAAGGGAGGCAACTTCGGGGGCGGAGGCGGCAGAAACGCGGGGGGCCCCTACGGAGGTGTGTGTGTGGGGAGGGTCGCTGTGTGCTTCAAAATGAAAGAGAACGAGTTTCATTTTAATCAGACTTCTGGCATTTTTAAATGCTTCTGCTCTAAAATACTGCACAGAACCTGCGCGTGCATTTCATGTGTTTTTTGACTTCATATACGTGTATATAACAGTGCAGTGAGTTTCGCACCTCCTGTTCCGATTTTGTGGTGGTGTATCGGCACGCCCCGGTCCTGCCTTGCAGTGAGCACGCTTCCTGATGGAAGCTCATCAGACCGCATGCAGGTGTAGACGTGGTCACGCTGGGATGGCTGGACTCTTCACCGAGCTGCTTGTGACTCCTCCTTCTCTTCCTGTGTCTCCTCCAGGTGGCTATGGCGGTGGCTCTGGCAGTGGTGGCTATGGAGGCAGCGGGGGTGGCAGGAGGTTTTAAACCCGGACAAGGTAAGGAGTCTAGGAGCTCAATTCTACACTGCAGCTCACAGACCTGGAGAGTCTCTAAGATCCAGAGAACTCCTCTGCTTCCTATCCAGGCTAGTGCAGCTGCATTTACACCTCCTCTAATGTGTTTAAATGCAGCGCTCCCTCGTTTAAGGCTTTGTAGTCCAGGTGTTAGTTGTCCTCTCCTGCTGCTACACGAGCATCGATAGCATACACAGCGCGGTCTCTTAACCAGACTGCAGCCTGTCTCTTATAAAGGAGGTGCTCCTGTATATTGTGTAGATTTTAAATGTGAAACTTCAGTTGAGTAAGAACAATGCCTTTTTAAAATATCTTTAAGGGCATCCAGTAGCAAACCTTTATTGGGAGACCACCTAAAGTTAGGAAACTTGAATTTGTTTTGATTGGGGGAAGCCATGATGTGAGCTGCATTTTCACATAGCGTAGCTGCTAGTGTAACCAGATTAGATCTTTTCCTGATGGTTTTTGGATTTGGTAGGTGAAGTTTGCAAAATCTTAACCTCCCCCCTCCTTTATTTTGCTTTGCCTTGTAATTTTTTTCAATTGGCTTGTGTCTCGCTTTAGGCACATGGAAACGGTAGCTTTCACTTGAACTGAGATCCAGTCTCCACACTGAGCTCGACCGCAGCCATGCCTGTTAGCCAGGGGAGGCAACTTAAGCTATAGCCAGAACCGTTGGCAAACGTTTCCATGCCAACCCAGCCAATGGTCTTGAATGAAGGTTTACTGCTGCAGCTGCCCCCAGACTCAATGTAGCCTCTTCTGAAGACAGTGCCCAGTTTAACAATGTTGTTCCGTATTGTTCAACAGGATTCAGTACTTAGGAGAGGACAGCCAGAGAGGTGACAGGGAAGCAGCAGGCTTACTCCATAGATCTGCTCAGCCAAGCACAGTTGCAGGTTTTCATCTGCTTCACGAAGAGAAGGGGTGGGGTGGGGAAGCAAACCTATACAATGAACTATAAATATGTAGACTGACCGAACTTTTAAAAGAGAAGAAAAATCATGTGACGGCTTCAAACATGTTTTCTGTGTTTGTCAATTGCTGTGAAGCAGGGTGTTCTGTAGTTGCTTTTGTTTCTGTGAAAGTGTAAAGCATTCCAGTAAGGTTCTACGTAGTTCTCTTTTTTTTTTTTTTTTTTTAAATGCACCCGTAGGTTTTTTTTTTTAAATGTAACGTCAGCAAGGAAGAATCAAGTTTGAAATAAAATCATCTTTCAATTTTTTTACCAAAGTTTGTGCAGTTTAGTCATGTGTCTATCCTTTCTCTCTCCTCTCTTTTCTTTCTTTGTGTACTGTTGCTGACACCAGCTTTAGTCTCCTGTGGATCAGGCTTGACACCTGAAAGGGTTTTAAATCCTGTAGTTCTGGATTTCCGGGGGCGGGCAGGGGGGGGGGTCCTTGAATGATCC
Organism: Acipenser ruthenus; assembly: GCF_902713425.1. NCBI lineage: Eukaryota > Metazoa > Chordata > Actinopteri > Acipenseriformes > Acipenseridae > Acipenser > Acipenser ruthenus. The sequence goes on along the minus strand of NC_081233.1, from coordinate 9,699,202 downwards.
TTCTAAAGCTGGTGTCGTTTCAGGGAGTGGAAGTCTTCAAGCAGAATCATTGCTGTGCTGAAGTGCAGGATGTTCTGTTATAAAGTGCAGTTTATACCATGGCAGCTTCAGTGATTTCTGTTTATGCATAGAGACAGACAGGCAAACTTTAGGAGTGATCCCTGGAAACTCTGCACAGACTTGGGTTGCCTAAACATACAATCCTGCCCCAGTTTGCACAGTTGCTTGCGTTGGATCCTGAACAAGTTTGTTGCATAGACAGAAGGGGATCGGGGGCTCCCAGGTAACTGTCCCTTGCTTTGCTTTCAACTCTGACTGGGGAAAAGTTGTGAATATCAAGACTTTATTCCAGAGACATTCCTGCTGCCACCACCCCCCAAAAAAACAGGGATTGAACAGAATAGATTTTTTTGTTCCTGTAAATATAAATAAGTTTTGTAGATTCTTTGACTCTGATTCTGTCCCAAGCTGTGAAGTGGAACAGACTAATTTTAAGTTGCTGAAATTGCCCTTTTCTACTAGGGATCTTTTTAAACCGTAAATGATCGCGCCAAGGCTTTGTCCTGTCTCGAGTGAACAGGCACCTAGAATTTAACTTCATTATTTTGCTTGTTTTAAAGAGCCTATTGATTTGGATATTGACCACAAGGGATGGCTGGTTTTTGAATTTAATATATATATATATATATATATATATATATTAAATAAATCATATACATTTGTCCAAGACCACTTTCCAAATTGATGGCTTGTACACATTCAGGTTATATGTAGTGTGTATGTAACAAACGTGCTGTACAGAGCTTTCGTGTTCTTGCACTAGCAGGTCACAAAGCCACAAGTCCTGTACATGTAACTAAACTAGCATGCAATCGCTGGATTCCAGTTCTGCTCTAAATTGGGCATTGCAAAACTATCCCAGATAGCAAGTGTGTCTTATTTATTCCTCCCCCCCCATCCTTGCCTACATTCCTCATTGGCAGTAACATGTCCAGTCACTTCAGAGCAGATTTTTAGCAGGGAGTCACATTCAGTGACTTGTGGTTTTTTTGGGGTGGGGGGGGGTCCCTGCACTCTGCGGCTTAGCCTGTATTGCAGAGGGAGGTGAAACACACAGTAGAACTGCAGAGCCCTTTTGATAGCAGCAGAGGAGCGTGAGAGAGCGTGCCGGAGGAAGCTAGCTTACACTGTACTGCAGGCTAGCCATTGGAGCAGCTGAGGGAGAGCACTAGCAGAGCCATCGGAAGGAGCCAGTCAAGCAGGGGCGAGACTTGAGTGCAGAGCGAGAGCTAGTGAGACTAGCAGAGTCAGGAGCTTCCACAGGGGCCTGGTTTTTATACCATGCTAGTAGGTAAGAACAGACTTTTATCATTATTATATTAGATTTACTGTAAAAGTAACTTGCTTAACATGAACTGTTTTGATCTGTCTCGAACATCCAAGATTTAAGATTTTCCCCCACAAGGTCAAATGTGTAATGCAGTAAATCAGGCTTTTTATTTTTTTTTTCTTCAACTTCTGCATGCGGTGGAAATTTGGATGGTTTCAGTAAGTTGTGGAAAGCACAGTAACAATTTTGGATTTCTCGTCCAGGACTGTTTAGAGCTAGTACTTTGAAAATGGGGGTTTAACACTATTTTGGCACTTACATTTTTTTTTTACAAAAAAAAAAAAAAGAATTCATTCCAATTGGAGTTGCCCAGAACGTCAGACGCAGATCTATAGATGAACGCATCGTCCAAACGAAATGCTAGTCGCTACTCCTTTTTAACTATTGAGCTCTCTGTGTGTGTGTTTCAGTGTTTTCTTGCATTTGGAGTTCACTATCGCCTTGCTCTCTTCTCAGGATGACCATGGAGTATCTCTTGGCTTGACTGACTGAGCTGTGGAAACACGTACCCCTGTCCCGAATACTGAGAGGTGTGTTTTAATCTCCAGTTGCAAGTCCTTGCTTTGGGGTGGAGTTCAGATTGTGGTCTATTCTACAGCAATGGAAAGATGCTCAAACCACGGCACTGACTGCCTGCAGCATTTTAATTTGACACACCCCTGCTGTTGTAACGGTCTCTGCTGTAGCTTAATGACACCCAGCTGTTCTCGGATGACCCTCTTGTGATGTTTGCCTAAAGCTTGATTTTGAACACAATGGAAATTTGTGCTTTTTTTTAAAAAAATTGCTATTTAATCTAACAGCTGTTGCATTTTTCATATTGCTTTGGGCAACTGTGCGTGTGCATATATACACATTTCTAATAAACCTTGTCTTCTGTTCCAGGGCTGCTTTTACATGAAGATGGTTACATTTATTTTTTTTGGATGGAAGATATTTTTTAATCCAAGCTGCTGGACAGCTTTTTTTAATTCACTTTTTTCAATAAAGTAATTTTTGTGAACTGGTTTGTTTTGTGTACTTCCTAATGTTTCTGATTTGACCCTCTCTGCAAGTCCACCTATAATAACACTTCTATGGAATAAAAGCAGGCAAAAAAAAAAAAAAAAATTCACAAGCAAAAGCTGCAAGATGTTTTATCTTTTATTTTTCCACCCAATAATTAAATAACAATTTATCGTAGTACTTCACAATAAAACAAATAGTTTTTATATATTTTTAAACCTTGGTAGGAGATGCAACACATTGAGTTACAATCACCAGTTCTTTGCTCTCATTTGTATTACACTCTTGGTCTTTAAAGGCATCAGAACGTTGGTCTCGCAGGAGTTCTGGGTTCTAAATTCTGAGCGGCAAGCCAAGCCGGTATCTTGAGCACCCGGACTTGATGGGAGAGCCCCAGTGTGGGTCTTTACAGGAAGGGAGTTTAACTGCTTCCTCTAGTTACAGTATTGACACCTTATTGGCTGAGCTTCTGGAGGCTGCAGTCTTGTGAAGCACTCTTCCCAACTTGATAAAAATGGCTGTGGACTTCTGTTGGGAAGCTGGATGTTGGGGGGGGGGGGGGGGGGGTTGCATTACTATGCTATGTAACGAAGTGAATAAGAGCTAATTGCTCATTTAGCAGATACTTTTATCCAGTGTGACTTGGAGATTAGGGGGTGAACCATGCACCACAACTGCTGCTGCTGTAGTCGCTTGCAGGAAGACCTTGTTTGTTTTAAGTCCAAAAACGATACAAACTCCTTGCAAGCTTGCCACATGGAATCCTGGCTGCCTGCATCCTGCTGACAGTGTTATGGCGGGTCTTTCCAATTCCTGTTTGACGGAGTCTCCAAAAGGTGGCGAGGCTTGATTTTTGAACTATTACCCCAAGCTGCTGTTGTGAATGATGGTTGGTTTTAACAGAACCACCCCTTATGGCAAACTTCATGTATAGGCATTGAAGTAATATATTGGTATATATTTTTTATTTTACTAATGAAAATCTTAAGACGAGGAACTGTTTTCAGCTTGTCCCAAGCTTGGTCTCCGATACCCTGCCTGCTTTCTGTCTGCTGTGAGTCATACTTCCAGCAACAATGAGACCAGAATACAAAGCTTGGATCAAGCCAAAACCAGTTCAGACCTGAATATTTAAGAAATGTACGGGTATCCACACCCAATACACACACATGTACGGGTACCCACACCCAATGCACACACATGTACGGGTATCCACGCCCAATACACACACATGTACGGGTATCCACACCCAATGCACACACATGTACGGGTATCCACACCCAATACACACACATGTACGGGTATCCACACACAATACACACATGTACGGGAACCCACACCCAATACACACACATGTACGGGTATCCACACACATGCCTAGTTGTCCTGTAGTCCCTTTTAGTAAATATTCAGCTTGCTGGAGCCCGGTACACCTGAATTGTATCAGATTACATTAAGGACTGATTTCATTTAAAAATGAAAGGGAGTGGCCTGAACTAGAATCAGATTTATTATTTATTACTTGATTGTCTCTTTTGAGGCAATGACAATTTGGAAATACTAGAAGTAGCTCACAAAAAAGCATTTGATGACGAAAGTCTGGACTGTGAGGCTTGGTTTAGTATTTCTTCATTCGTACTGTTGAGTGTTTCATAGTTCTGCACAAATGACCATTTGGAGTAAATCGCTTTGCGAGTCCCCTTCAGTGCCTCCTATCGCACAGCAGTGTCACCCATTCCAGGTCTCACTACGAGCTTCATTAGCCCCAGTGTGTGCAGGTAACAAGCTCAGAGTAAAACCAGGAACGGACCAAAATGCTATGCAGCAGAAGTCTGATTTCAATCCCAGACTTAAGAGTCTCCGTGAAGCCCCCCTCACGAACATTAACCCCACCCCAGGGGTCCTGTTCCCCTCAGTCCGCCCCCTCCTCCTCCTCCTGCTTGCACGGCACCAGGAACACGCTGCCGTCGCTGGTCTGCTGCAGGGAGTAATCCTCGGAGGAGTAGGGCCTGCCTTGCTCGTCCCTGAGCCTCCCGAACACCTCGGTGTACAGCTTCCCGAGCCTCTCCTTCATGAGCGCCAGCCCCTTCTCGCAGCCGGCCCGCTCCCTCTCCAGCCTCTCCCGCTCGGAGCGCAGCCGCTCCAGGTCCCCCTCCAGGTGCGCGATGTTCTCCAGCTTCCTCTTGCGGCAGTTCTGGGCGGCCACCTTGTTCTTGCCCCGCCGGCGGATGTCTCGGACGAGGGCCAGCTGGCTCTCGTTCAGCGGGCGGCGGGCCAGCAGCTCGTTGAAGTCGTCCACGGGAAGGTTGACGATCCTCTCCAGGGGGAAGGGGATGCTCAGGGCCAGGGCGCGCCTCTCATCCCGGCTCAGGTCCCGCCGAGGGCTGAGGGAAGGCTTTCTGGCCCCCACCATAACCCCACTGCCATTGCTGCTGCTGCTGCTGCTGCTGCTGCCGGGCATAAAGCTGCACAGGCTCTGGAGCTGCTGCTGCTGCTGCTGCTGGGGTGGAGCTCCATAGGAAGGCAGCACAGGGCTGTAAGCAGCCTGCTGGCCCATCTGGTATTGCTGGTATTCCAGCTGGTACATCTGCTCTGCAAAGTCGGCCCTCATCCTCCCCGACGACCCCCCCTCCCTCTCCGCCTCGCTGAAGCACACGCTCTCGGGGGGGTACAGTGCCCCCGGGTTGCCAGGCGACGGTAGGGCGGGGCTGGAGCCCAGGGACAAGCCCGAATCCGACTCCAGCTCCTCCTGGCTGGGTGGCTTGGCCACTCCCTGCCTGGGCTGGCCTGTGTCGGACCCCGCCAGCACAAGGTGATCTAGCAGGCCCATGAGGGGCAGGGAGGGGGCGGGGGGCTGCAGGTGGAGGCTGGGGGGGGGTTGGGAGGGGGAAGGGGCCGGGAGCAGCCTGGTGTACCTCGCACTCGTGCCCCCGTAGCACCCCCCCAGCATGCTGCCCATCTGCGGTCTCTGGCAGGACGGGTTCAGGTCTGGGTAGAGGGCAGGGGGGAGCCCGCAGGCTGGCATGGTGGGCTCAGCAAGGGGCTGGGCAGCTCCGAACCCCCCTGGGGGCATCATGGGCTGCGGGGAGGGGAGGTAGGAGACTGCAGGGTCGTAGGAGGGCTCACCGGGTACCTCGAATTCCTGTGGGGATTAGGAGAGGCAGAGAGAGAGAGAGGAGGGTCAATATCTGTTACACTGAGACACACACTGAGCTGTTACACATTTTTTAAGTTTTTTCTTTGCAGGTACTGTATGACAGTTTTCTAGATGTTTTTTATAATATCATTGGTAGCAGTAGTATTGTTGTGAGTATCACTGGTTGATTTTCCTGTATAATTTGGTTTTGATTTAAGTATGTTTCTGTTTTCCTTTCTAAGCTGGCTAAGGTTGGTGACAATGCGTTTCAAAACCTTAGCAATTTACAAAAACCTGTCATGGAGACGGGATTGTGTGTCTTCGCGTGCGTGCGCGTGTGTGTGCGAGCTCGTTTAGGAAGCCTGTTCGCTGTGTTCCAGTGTTCAGCCCCCCCTTCCTCAGCCCCTCTTATCACACAGCGACACTCCTGTTATTCTGATCCCCGCCTCTCTGTCCCTCTGCTTTGCTGATTAATTCTTGAATACGCTATATATAAACTAACCATTAACCAAAAAAAAAAACACGAGCCAAAAAATTGTTAACGTTAAGCCAGTTGTTAACAGTTAAAAAAAAAAAAAAAAAAAAAGGATCCTTAAATTAAACAGGGGGGTTCTTCTCTAATGATTTGCCCCCCCCCCCCTCCCCTCCCCTCCTGGAGATACCAGCTGAGGTCCCAGAAGGAGTCTGGTTTCCTGGTGTAACAGATGGGCATTGTGTAGTTCCAGGTTAGCCTGTCTGCTGCATAGCGCTGCACCCCCCAAGCACAGCCCCCCTCCTGACTTCAATAAGCTCTTTGTTAGACTAACATTGGGAGCAGGGGGGGGGCGATTTGGACCTGAGAGCAGCCAATGGCCTGCTGGTGTCCAGCTATGTGCTGCTGCTGCTGCATATCTAGATAAGAGAGATCACTGAACAGGATCGCTCCCTTTCAAAAGGAGTCACAGTCCAGGAGCATTTCCATCACCCAAGCCACAGCTGTACTCTTTACATTTCACTATGTGTGCGAGGCAGCTTGGAGGACTTTATTGATTTATTTATTTAGATAGTTTATTCGTTTTGGAAGTCTGTTTCGATTAAACTCTTGTACAGACTGCAGCACTGCCTGTATGCTGACTGGCCTTGACTTTATTTTGTTACCTGTGGAGCCTGTACAATACAAGCCTGTTTGTGCTGCTCTGCGGCGTTACTGACCTGCAGATCAGTGAGAGCCATCAGCTCCTGCCAGGTGAACTCCATGTCAGGCTCGCAGTGAGGCAGGTGAGGCATCCTGGAGCGAGGGCCCGGCTGGGGGCCCACGGGGGCCATCGTCACCCCCGCATGGAGCCTGCCCTGGGGAGCCAACCCCTACAGGGAGAGGGAGAGATTGAGAAAGACAGAAACACCTGCAGATTACAGAAATGAAAGGGGCTGGCATAACAGTGTATCATAGTAAAATAAGATCTCAGCTCTAACCACTAGAGCCACGCTACTTCCCTCCCTCCCAGTCTCTCCTCAGCTCCACTAGAGCCACACTGCTTCCCTCCCTCCCAGTCCCTCCTCAGCTCTAACCACTAGAGCCACACTGCTTCCCTCCCTCCCAGTCCCTCCTCAGCTCCACTAGAGCCACACTGCTTCCCTCCCTCCCAGTCCCTCCTCAGCTCCACTACAGCCACACTGCTTCCCTCCCTCCCAGTCCCTCCTCAGCTCTAACCACTAGAGCCACACTGCTTCCCTCCCTCCCAGTCCCTCCTCAGCTCCACTAGAGCCACACTGCTTCCCTCCCTCCCAGTCCCTCCTCAGCTCCACTAGAGCCACACTGCTTCCCTCCCTCCCAGTCCCTCCTCAGCTCCACTAGAGCCACACTGCTTCCCTCCCTCTCAGTCCCTCCTCAGCTCCACTAGAGCCACACTGCTTCCCTCCCTCCCAGTCCCTCCTCAGCTCCACTACAGCCACACTGCTTCCCTCCCTCCCAGTCCCTCCTCAGCTCCACTAGAGCCACACTGCTTCCCTCCCTCCCAGTCCCTCCTCAGCTCCACTAGAGCCACACTGCTTCCCTCCCTCCCAGTCCCTCCTCAGCTCCACTAGAGCCACACTGCTTCCCTCCCTCTCAGTCTGTGCCACATGGCATGTATTTATTGCAGATTTCTCGTAGTTCAGCAGTGTTCTCCACTCCCCTGGAATGCCCAGGTGCTCACCTCAAAGTTCCTCTGGGCCTGGAGGACACAGTTCGCCGACGCACACATTCACCAAGAGTTAGCGGCACCCAGGGCCCTCCTGCCAGGGACAGACAGCACAGGGTCGTGTCAGCACACGCTGCACCACAGCAACGGCAATGCCAAACTCACCCCAAGCTACTCCCACGCATACACTGTGGATTGACAATGCTTTGTATTTCCTGAAGCATACCTCTCCATGCTTGCCAATGCTTTACCATGCTTTCACTGTGCTTTATTACACTCTGCTGTGCTTTTACTATGGGACACTTTTATAAGGGTCTCTCCCTACTCCCAATCCACGCCCTCATCTCCCTCCCAGAGCAGCTGGCCACGTGCTTATGCAGCTCTGGCCAAAAGCTTTGCATCACCCTCTAGAATGAACTCATTTTGCTCATAAACTCATAAAGGTTGAATGAAACCTGCTGAATAAAGTTACGTTAACATATTGAATTACACACCGCTTTGTAGTTTTCCATATACTGACAAAAGCTGAAAACAAACGTGACATTTCAAAAATGCTGGGTGAACATGAAATACTGTACTACTAGTATGGCTTCCGGTAGACTTTTTGTGATACCATTTAGTATTTTCTTTAAATGTATATCATTTAATGATGTCTCAATCCTCAAATTCTAGGTAATGCAACACTTTTGTCCGGAGCTGTACATGGTAAAGTGTAGGGTGCAGCACAGAAGAGGTGTTTTTTTGTCCCCAACTGCTTAGAAATGTCATTGGGAGGGAATGTTGTTTTTTTTTTTCTTCTCTTTTTGGAGTTACCACACAGCGCAGGATTGGCGCTATCTCTCTCGCAGAGAGCTGCTGTTTCTCTGCTGATAAGATAATCTTTCACCGGTCACAGTAACCCACGTGTTGGGCTTTCGTACTGAACCCATTAACCCTCTGAGCTGCCCCTGCCCCAGCCTCGCTTTAAAGAAGGAAAGAGAAAACAGCCGTGACGTTGTTACAAAGCAGCTCAAAAACACTGAAACCCTCAAACCGAACTCCACTGAGCCTCGCTGCTGCTGCAGACAGAGCCCACAGTCATGTTCACTTTGACACTACGATAGTGCCACTTCACCACATCCTCCCACAGTTTAACCTGTTGTGTGCATCCTTTGTTGACAGTTCAGTTCCTTTACATTCTCCAGTCAGCTTGTTACTTTGCTTCCCCATGCTTTGGGGATACCAAAGCAGTAAACTTTGAGAAGGGGGCTGGTTCATTATCTTCACTGTGCTTTGAGAAGGGGGCTGGTTCATTATCTTCTCTGTGCTTTGAGAAGGGGGCTGGTTCATTATCTTCACTGTGCTTTGAGAAGGGGGCTGGTTCATTATCTTCACTGTGCTTTGAGAAGGGGGCTGGTTCATTATCTTCACTGTGCTTTGAGAAGGGGGCTGGTTCATTATCTTCACTGTGCTTTGAGAAGGGGGCTGGTTCATTATCTTCACTGTGCTTTGAGAAGGGGGCTGGTTCATTCTCTTCACTGTGCTTTGAGAAGGGGGCTGGTTCATTATCTTGTCTGTGCTTTACTACACTGTGCTGTGCTTTTACTACAGGATATCACAGTAGAAGGACTCCCCCCCCAGTCACTGAGCCACCAGTCACCTCGCAATCTTCTTCTGTTTTTGCAGAAAAGAAGATTTACGCAATCAGTTTTTTTTTTAATTGTATTTTATTTATTTTTTTAACATAAGGTTTAAAATATGTGTTTACTTAGAGAGCTCAGTTCCAGTAATTTCATAATTATCCCCAAAAAAGTATCTGCTTCATGTAAACAGAGATTTAGGTTTAATTGAGAGGAATTTCGTTCTTTGTTTTTTTTTTTTTTTTTTACTTTTGTATAAATGTTTTTTTGATTATGTTGCATATAAACGTTTGTGGAAGAATGACTTTTCCACAAGATCTTCGATGTGAATGCATACAGGCAGTGCAGGGCAAGGGCAGAGGAAGCACAAGCATAGGGCAGCTTCAATGGGGTGAGGCTGGCCATTGGTAGAATGGGACCCCAGTGTGCTGGCTACCCACTTCCCAAACACATTGATCATTTTTAGGCTTCAGTTTCTTATTTTAAATCGAGGCGTCATAATAAAAGCATCTAACGGGAGGTTATGCATCTCTTCCGCTGGCCCTGGTGCAGTTGCAGTCGTTTGTCGCTGTTGTACGATGTTTCAATGATATTTCAACACAGCGTGTTGCAACAAAAGTACAGCATTCACTGGAGGTTCCTGTATAGCTCTATACTACGAAGCAAACCAGGAGAGTTAGTGAGCTGCCAGTGCCACTCTGCAAGCCCTAACGCGTGCACATTCACCCAGCACACCTTCGCCAGGCTTGCTGTGTGTTTTATTATCTTCAGGGTTTGATTCGTGTTTCACAGTAAATGCACTGTTTTGCATCAGTAATACCCCTTTCAGTCACGGTGTGTATAATTCTACCAGGTTAAGTTTTCTAGCTAGGTATCTATTTTAATAATGCATACATTTTTTTTTAATAGCAATAAACTGGATCCACTGTTCTGCAGCATTAGACACACTGAAAAAAATAAATAATGAAAAACCCATCCTGTAACCTTGACAAATACAAAACATTCTTCACATAACTTTCTTTAGACAGGGCACTCATTTTCACATCATATGTTTTTCGTTTAACTGCATGCAAACCCGGGCTGATCCCAGCTTCACATTGAGCTTAAGCAGCTGCACAAACTCAGCGCTGTTCCTGCCTATCTGAAATGGTCCCAGCCTAACAGAGTCCAGCCATGCAGAGGGTCGGGTTCCTGGCATGTCCGTGGTCTCAGTGCACTGAGGGGCTGCGGTGTTGGTACAGGAAGGTGTAAAGTATTTTAAAACCTGTGCTGCAGTCACTACACAGGGTCCCGACACCAATAAAGACCTGCACGCTCTTTTCAACATGTAATACTTTATAAAGGATGTGAACACAGGCATAAAAACCTACTTTCCTCTTCCAGAACGTCCTGAATTTGCAAACAGAGTAGTTCAATTCTACAACTAGTATCACTATTATTGCTACAGATAATAATATACAACTAATAATAAAGAAAAAGAAGAACTTCTAGGACTTTATTATTATTATTATTATTATTATTATTATTATTATTATTATTATTGTAAAAAATAAGAAAACTGCCACTGATTCTGAAAGCATATTATTTTTAACTTCATTATTACATAATGATAATAATAATAATAATAATAATAATAATAATAATAATAATAATCTAGGCATCCTTTGGAAGCAGTTCCCATGCAAAGCAGTTTGTTAACACAGCAGCATTATCACCAACAAGCACACATTTTTCAAACCGGTCTTTACCTGAGAATCATTTCTCTCCAGCGCCGCGCGCAGAGCAGGTGACTGTGCAGAGAACCGGGAGAGGGGCGAACGACTTTCACATCCGACGAGTCGAATAATCCGAGAGAGGGGCTGATGAAAAGAAAGAAAAAAAAAAGGTGGATTTTCCCCGTCAGGAGAAAAAAAAACAAACAGCAAACTTCCAGCAGGTGTTTGTAGTATTGTGTGTCCCCTGTGAGTCTGCCTGTCTGCCTCCCTCCCTCTCTCTCTCTCTCCCTCCCTCTCTCTCTCTCTCTCTCTAACTCTCTCTAACTCTCTCTCTCCACACTGCCTATCTCTGATGGTTAATCTTACATAACTGGGAAGGGTTATGATATAACCAGCCTTCCTCCTCACACACACACACACACACACAGACACACCCCCCCAGCATTATCTATAAGCTAAAGACAAAAAACATAAACTTTTAAACCCACAAGGTCCCCCCCACCCCCCCACCCCCCCACCCCTCTCCGCCCTCCCCTCCCTTCTGGTAATCTGGTGGTTGTTCAAGGAAACAGTCACACAAGCCCTTGTAAGTAATATAACCCCCACTCCACACACAGCAAACCCGAAAACCACACATATCCTGCATTCCACAGCAGATGCATGTCCTGCTGCAGCCTCTATCTCACCCCAGCTACAGAGAGGCTGCCTGCCGGCCGGTCTGACAGACACTGTCAGAGTGATAGAACAGCATGCTCGCTCTGCCCTTCCCCAGCGATCTCCAACGCATGAGGCAGGCAATGAGAGGAGCACAAGTACAGGGCAGCTACCATGGGGGGAGGCTGCCATTGGTTGAATGGGACCACAGTGTGCTAGCTATTGCCTTCCTGAATGATCTTCGATGGCAATGCAGACAGACAGACAGACAGACAGAGACACGACAGTGGCAATGGTTCTGTACTGTGGGGTAATGGTAGCAGGTACAGGGTGGCTGCAATTGGATCTCTTTGGTATAACTGCACCACATTCTACCAATGGCAGCCACAACTCTCATTAACTCTCTATATCACCAAGAATCTAATTCCGGGAATTGTGACTCCAAAGGGTTAAGTCCGTCGGTTTGGAGGGGACGCTGTGACTTTAATTCAGGAGGGCTGGAATGTGCACCTCCGCTGTGCAGAAAGGCCGCATTGTTCTTCCACCTGCCTGGCCAGCAAAGCGAGAACTGGAGGGGTGGGGGGCAGACTCCAAACATCCCAGCCTCCACGCCTCCCAAACTCCCAGCCTCAGCCTCGCTACCTCCCAGACTCCCAGATTCAGCCCCGCTGCCTCCCTGCCTCCCAGCCTCAGCCTCGCTGCCTCCCTGCCTCCCAGCCTGCAACTCCACTCGCCCTCGCAGTGAGGCAGAAGGGCTGGAGGCAGGGCTCTCAAATTCATCCAGGTAGCATTGGGGCAAATTCACATAAAAGTTGACCTTAAACTGAAGACAAATGTCTGAGAAACTTGGCAAAAATTCTCGGAATTTGTGAGAACAAAACAATTCTAACGTTATATTTCAACCAAAACTGACGTGAAAAACGACGTAAGATGCTTCAGATTTTAATACACTCACATTTAGCATACTTGTTAAAAAAATCAATTCCTCGAATTTACAATAAAAAATCATTTTTTTACTCAAATTTAAAATAATTTCTCATGAGGGTTAAAAAAAGGACTTCATTATTTAGGCAGGTTGAAACGCTGGATTGTTTTCAGTCTAAATTGAAAACACACTTTTCGGGATGAGCTTTTAGATCATTGGTTGTAACTGCAGTGTATTGTTTACTGAGCTCTCTTGCTTTGTGTGTAACTCTAGAAACATATATATAAAAATACCTTTGTACTGAATTGCATTGTACAGTAAAAGCAATCACAGGGAAGCATGGCAAAGCACTGTCAAATAAAACTCCAATAACAGTACCTGCATGAGAAGGAAAACCCCGGCTAACTGCATAACAGCCATGAAAGCCGACCGCGAGGACACTGTTGTGAGGGACGCAGCTCCGAAGGGAGTCATTATCTCGTCACCCAGACCTTGGCTTGGGACTGAGTGCTAACCACAAGCTGCCAGGAACACTGGGCCGATTACAGCTGCCCCAGCCCCAACACTGAAACCACTGGGACTGGGATTACTGCATCCCCACCACCCTCCCTGTGTCTGACAGGCAGGAAGACAGTGGCCCGGTGTGTGTGTGTGTGTCTCCCCCAGTCTGTGTCACCACTGACCAGGGTGGAGGACTCTAGTCTAGACGCTGTCCCACCTCCTCTGTGGTCAAACCTTCATGAAGCATGAGCCTGCACTCAGACTGACCCTCTCTGAGCTCCATCACAGCGGGGTCCCCCATTGCAACACTGCCCAGCCAGCACTGGGGACGTCTCCAGCAGTGGCAGCACATGAGGGTCGGAATGCAGCAGCATTCACTTCTGCCCCTTATTAACTGTCATTGAACCCCAATGCACCTCAGGAGTGAATAATGAAAAGCCTACTCTTCTGCCTAACCTCCAAACAAGTGAGTGTGTTTGTGCGTGTGTGTATGACAGAGATCTGTGTGTGTGTGTGTGTGTGTGTGTGTGTGTTGCCCCATGTCCTGCAGTGTTGTGCAATGAGTTTGAGCTTCTCAGGCAGGGAGAGATGAGGGAGGGGGGGGAGGTGGAGGGGGGGGGGGGAGGGGAGTGGCTCAGTGATAGCGGCACGGTTCCTGCAGCCTCCATTCCTCTCGGCTCTCGTGCCAAACCGCAGTGCGAGGAGCCTGTCCCGGTGCCTCTCCTCGTGCAGCCGCGCTATCAGCCCTGCACAGGTCTTCCGCACGCCGCTCCCCTAACCACATCCTCGCACTGGAGCCACCCGGGGACACCGCTGAGACCCACACTTACAGGAGCATGCTTCAGCACAGACCAGCACTGCAAAGCATACCCCCTTCGGTCACAAGGTTTTATTTTAGGTTTTAGAAATTTTTAAACGGTTCGTGTGAACTCTACGGAGTTCGAGAAGTTGTCCTGCCAAAACTTTGAAAAAAAAACAAAAAAAAAACATTATGCATTGTAAAATAGATACAAGATAGGAAACTTAACATGGTGCAAGTCTACACACAGAGACTAAAGGGGATATTAAAAAACAAACCATGGTAAACTAACCCTAAAGTTTCCCATAGAAAAAGCACAGCAAAGTGTAATAAAGCACAGTGGAATCATGGCAAAGCATAGGGAAGCATTGTAAAGCACAGAGAGGTCTGGTAAAGCATAGGGAAGCATTGTAAAGCACAGAGAGGTATGGTAAAGCATAGGGAAGCATTGTAAAGCACAGCGAGGTCTGGTAAAGCATAGGGAAGCATTGTAAAGCACAGAGAGGTCTGGTAAAGCATAGGGAAGCATTGTAAAGCACAGAGAGGTCTGGTAAAGCATAGGGAAGCATTGTAAAGCACATTTAAACAAATGTACTGACTGCTGTGGGCTTTCTAAAACCAAAAACAAACAAAACGCTCTCTTTCTTTTAGTGAGTACGCTGCGGTGACCCTGCTGGTGGGGCTGGCAATCCCCTGACAGGCTGAGTGGGACAGCGAGTGGGACGCGACCTGGTTCCCTTTTTTTCTGCCCGCTGGTTTTTGGATGATATCATTGCGGCTCCTTCCCGCACTGACTGGCAGGGGGAGAGACAGGCCTGTGATCGGAAGAGTACCCTGGGAGGCGGGCAGCGAGCCGGGGGTTTCATGAGGGGGGGGGGGGGGGGGGGGTTCTGAGAGCCGGCCCCTTTTCAAGTCCACGCCTCCCCCCCCCCCCCACCCCACCCCGACCATAATAACTGAACGATGCACCAGCCCCAAGCACGGTCAAGCGTACTCCAGATGTTCGGATGATCTGTTCTTTTATTTCTGTGTTTCAGTGGTCTTGGTTTGCCTTGCATTCATGGCATGCTATCAATGCCCTGCCTGTGTGTTACATGTTACATATGCAGCCCTATAATTACGCTGAGAATACTTATCTATGTATGCTTGACTTTATAGTCTCTGACAAGGCCTGCCTGTTGAGGTGGGGGGGTTGTGGGGGATCCTAACCTGTAATTTGGCCTCCTGCGGGGGTCCTGCTCCCAGACAATGGGGCTCTTCACTCCGCGCTGCTGCTGCTCAGCCTCTCATCCGCAGCCCATTGTGTCACTGTGTGGCTGGGCTGGGCTTCAACCTGGCAGCCCATCCGTGCACTGAAACACAGACACTGAAACACACGCACTGAAACACACACACTGGAACACACACACTGAAACACACACACTGAAACACACACACTGGAACACAAGCCCTCACTCACTGAAACACACACACTGAAACACAAGCCCTCACTCACTGAAACACACACACTGGAACACAAGCCCTCACTCACTGAAACACACACACTGAAACACACGCACTGAAACACACGCACTGAAACACACACACACTGGAAAACACACACACAGACACGCTGAAAAACAGACACACTTAAACACAAGCCCTCACTCACTGAAACACACACACTGAAACACAAGCCCTCACTCACTGAAACACACACACTGGAACATACACACTGAAACACACACACTGGAACACACACACACAGACACGCTGAAAAACAGACACACAGACACACTGAAACAGATATAGAGACACACAGACACACAGACACAGTTACACAAACACTCACGCTGATACAAACACACTCACACACACACACACACCTGCACACCTCCAGGCTCCCAGAGCACCTGAAAAATAAACATCAGGCTGCAATTAGCTTACCGGTCCTGCCAGATTAAAAGGGGGTGGGACTTACGATAAAGAATACTGGCGACAGTGCAGTGCGACGCGCGTGTCATCGCGTGGAACTCTGTACGAGTCTGGAAAGGTATTACTCATTGGAAGAGAGAGTGGGAAGATGTGTTCTTTGAGAAGGGGGAAGGGAAGCGTGTGTGCTGAGAAGAGCTCACACGCTTCACAGTGTGAATTGCTGTGCAGTTTAAAGAGCCGCGCACAGTCATTTCACTCCCTGCCTACGAACCACTGCACAGAGATACTCCCATCACCAGCCAGCCACGCAAACAGGGCTGCAGAAGTGAAATGCAGTATTGCAATGTTAGCGATATACTGGTCGTGGTCCTAACACGTGTTTACAGTTATTATTTTGGTGTGTCAAAAATATAACAAATGTTCGCATTCGACCCATGCCAGTCTCATCCCATTGTGGCTGCCGTATACTTGTGCTAACATTGCCCCTCAAAACAGAAGCATTGAACAGCCATTTCCCTCTGTCTGTCCCTCTCTCTGTCTCCCTGTCTTTCTCTCTCCTCGTTGACCCTTTTGACCGTGTTCCTCTTTGCACCGGTAGGTTTTCACCTCCCCAGGTTGCGCAAGGATTGTGTAGAAGAGGAAATTCAAATAGAGGAACGAAATGTAGGCATTGAAATGAGTTTGAATAAATAAATGAAAAGCGTTTACCAAAATAATACGAGGAAGAAAGATTATTGGTTTGACTGTACTGGAGAGGGGAGTTTACCATGTTTATAATCACACTACAAATACCTCTCTGGAGGATCTGGGTTCGAATCCAGCACGGTGAAATCACGGAATATACAGAACCCAAATTTTACAACCCGAAATAAATAGCAGGTAAGGGTACCCCGAAAACGATGTACTCCGCCCATTGCAACAAAAATAAATTTAAAAAATAACGTGCAGCAGGCTTTCATTAAGATCAGGTTGTTCATGTTTCTGTTATAACTACTTTTTTTTTTTTTTTAAACAAGAAAAAAAAAGAAATTGAAGCCCCTTTTCCAGCCTGCGTAGGGTTGTGTGACTCGGGGTGACCCAAGTTCCTGTGAAAGAGGAGCCCTGTGGTACGACCTTTGCTGCTTGAACTGTACCCCAGAGCGGATTGAGACTGTGGCAGTCTGAACAGGACTGTGGCCAGGGCTGGTGTGACCTCATGGCAGTGATGTCACTGCGGGCTCCATCCTGCCAGTCATTGTGCTCTCCTTCCCGGCACTGTAATTACTGGCTCTGGGCTTGTTTACCCTACAAGTGCCAAATCTGTAAACGTAACCACAGCCCAGCTCCGAGTGGCACAGCAGACGGGAGACTCTCTACACTGCAGCACACCGGCACTGAGGCTGCTTGTCAAGCCTCTAACCTTGCTGTTGATCCCCTTTGAGTTCTGCCTGGTCTGCACACACATTGTGAAATGGACATTAAAACACAATGCGAGTCCCGAGAATCAAGGTATAAGCGAGGCACAGCCCAGGGGAGCAGCGTGCAGCACAGATAGCGACACTCAAAGGCTCCGGGCAGTGAAGCAGGGCTGTGGTTTTCAACCTTTTCATCTCCAGTACCAGTGTTTCCAGCAGGGGACCACCAGGTGCACCAGTAACCATGTGCAATCTGAAACAGCTGTTGTAAAACAGAGACCTACCCCGTTACAACCAGGTTTTCTCACTGAAAATGGGACGGCATCATCAAATTATTTTGACAACACAGAGTGGTTGCGTGGGTTCCCCATCAGTAACTTTGAAAGTTCAGAACAAACACCTCTCATCATAATTTCTCATTTCTCTGTTTTTCAGCGGTTCAAACAGCTTGATGCATTACGATTAGGGGAGTACTGTGCTCAAAATATCATCATAGAAAACAGCTGCCAGTGTGGACCAGTTGCAAGCCTGTCACGCACCAGTACTGGTACGCGTTGAAAACCACTGGTGTAGGAGAGGAGAGGAGAAGGGAGGGGAGGAGACAGGAGGAGGAGAAGGAGGGTATAACACAGGGCAGTGTTTACAGGAACCCTGCCTGCCTGCCTGACCGCCTGACCTCCTCACTGTGGTTCAGTCCCAGGCTGCACTGCTCACAGGGGCTTTTCTGTTTCTCTTCTGGGAAACGGAATTAACCCTTTAGGGGGTTTTCGGTGTCGCTGTTTTGTTGTTTTGAGATACTTTATAACAGGACCAGTTGAATATCACGTACAGTCATAGATACATATGTACTTATACGCAAAGGTCACTTCACCAGCTGAGATGAAGGGGAAACCAGGTGTGACAATTAAAAAAAATATATTACAGAACACACAGGGGCCAGCGATCCTCATGGCTGTTTACACAATACCATAAAAATAAAGCAATAGCAATTCTAGACTCCGACATGCCCCCTTAAATTAAATACACTTTCTTACCCACTGATGTTGCATCCTAAACTATATCGTTCCAGAACATGTGTTTTTATTGTACATGTTCTTATATATATATTTTATACCGTTCATCATTTGCAAACTCTGTAATTCTCTCCTCGTCTCAGAATAAAAAGGTACCGGATCTGGAATCCGGTGTGATCCGGCACAAACTGGACCCCGATAATAACTCAAAACACCAAGAAATAGTAAAGCAAGTGGAACAAAAAGCAGACGGCATTCGAAGCTGCTGCACTTATACTGCTACCAATCGAGAGCTGAACTGCAGCTAAAGAGAGAGAGAATTACAAGAGAGAGAATACAAGAGAGAGAATTACAAGAGAGAGAATTACAAGAGAGAATTACAAGAGAGAGAATTACAAGAGAGAGAATTACAAGAGAGAGAATTAGAAGCCTCAGTTATCATCACTCCTTTAACACTGATAGAGGTGGTCAGTGCAAACTGATAACAGAAATTGTAAGTCTTATTTTTATCAAGTTGCTCTCCCCCCCCCCCCCCCCCCCCTCCCTTTCAACACAGCAGCACTGTGGCTAACCAGAGCCTGCTGCAATGCCAGGGAGCCCTTTCACAATCCTCCATCTGCACCCATTTCGAAACGCACTTGAGGAACGCACAAACAATCTGATATGACAAGCACAAGACATTTTCTCATCAGCAGCCAAATTGTAATCAAATGATCGCCACTGTGCATGCACACATGTTTTTCCCATTGTTATGCAATATGGGAATATGCTTTACCAGACTTCTCTGTGCTTTACAATGCTTCACCAGACATCTCTGTGCTTTACAATGCTTCCCTATGCTTTACCACACCTCTCTGTGCTATGCAATGCTTCCCTATGCTTTACCAGACCTCTCTGTGCTTTACAATGCTTCCCTATGCTTTACCACACCTCTCTGTGCTATGCAATGCTTCCCTATGCTTTACCAGACCTCTCTGTGCTTTACAATGCTTCCCTATGCTTTACCAGACCTCTCTGTGCTTTACAATGCTTCCCTATGCTTCACCAGACCTCTGTGCTTTACAATGCTTCCCTATGCTTTACCACACCTCTCTGTATTTACAATGCTTCCCTATGCTTTACCAGACCTCTCTGTGCTTTACAAGGCTTCCCTATGCTTTACCATGCCTCTCTGTGCTTTGCAATGCTTCCCTATGCTTTACCACACCTCTCTGTGCTTTACAATGCTTCCCTATGCTTTACCAGACCTCTCTGTGCTTTACAATGCTTCCCTATGCTATACCATGCCTCTCTGTGCTTACAATGCTTCCCTATGCTTTACCATGGTTTCACTGTGCTTTATCACACTTTGCAGGAACCTTTTATAAGACAACATCTTAAACGCAAACTGCTCTCTGACATTCACTGCTGCTAGCTGATGGGCCAGTTTTGTGGTTTGAACACAAGTACGTAAGCCTGGAAACAAGAACACTAGACAATGGTAACAAAACACCAGCTTCCATGGTAAGACCTCCTGTATCCCAGGATCCTCTGCCCCCCCCCCTCTCTCTCTCTCTCTCTCTCTCTCTCTCTCTCTCTTGTGAAATGCTAGTTTCCGAAGCCTGTTCAGCTTCCTGTCCGATTTCACAACGCCAAACTGTCTCGTAAAAACCAGAGTAGGTCGCCTGCCTTTTCCTGAAAGAGAAACATCCCCTTTTCAGAGAAAACTAGGTGTGTGCGTGTGCGGAGGAGGAGGAGGAGGAGGGGAAGAGGGGGGCTGACAAGGGACCTATCTTCAGAGCGTTTCCTCCATTCCTTAATTCACTCCTCTTTTTAGAAAGGAGAAAAAAAATATTTACATGTTACAAAATGAAAAACAAAACCGGCATGAGAGCTCTGATGACATCACTTAGTTGTTTGGTTCTAGTTTTGTAAAAATCCACAGCCGTTTCATCTCTTTAATAAATAAAATAAACAGCAGTTAATTAAGCTTGGAGTAAACGCTTTGATCAATATAAGACCCTTTAGACCAGTTGGCTAAAACAAGGAGACACAGGACACAAAAAACAGGACCTCCGAACGGAAGAGGGGTTTAAAATCTCTTCAGAAAGATTCCTCCAATGGAAAACATTGATAACATCGCTGCTATAGCATTGACAAGCAATTCATGTCTGTGCGCCTGCGATCTGTGTACCCTGATTGATCTCGCTGTGTGCTCAATTGATGGGGCTGGCATGCTGGATTCCATATATTCCATGTTCCAGTTCCATTTCCAAAATCAATCCCCAATCTGAAGGAATTGTAATTTATATTTTAGCGACGTGATCGCTATGATCGTTCAACTGCTTTCATTTGAAACCAATTTAATTGACTGACAAACAGAGACTTCAGCTGAAGTAACTCGTTGCCACTGTCTGTTAGTATTTATAGCTATTTGAACGGAAATACCTTCCAAATATTATAATATTTTACCGTTCAGATTTCCACCGTTGAACGCACAGTATTGTTACCTGGCAACCGCATGGTGGGTGGTACGCCGTTCCACTGCACCCTACTTCAACCAATCATATAACACTTTCAGTTAACTGACAGCGATATTATCCAATAAAGGATGGGATTCGGGTTCTTGGGCGGGTGTTCCAGATTCAATCCCGAAAAGGCCGGGTCTTGTATTTTATAGGCGGGTTCGGAATAGTGACTGACTTCCACTATCAGCCAATAGCAAAGAACAAATGTGTGATTGGCAGGCCACCCTACCCAATCGGAAGCAAGTTACCTTTTGGACCAGCTACACGTCGGCATTGCTCGAAGATGGACTCGCTTATACTGGTAGGGTAACTGTGGGATCTGAAGGGGGAAAGGAAACGGGGTTTCGAGGTTATTAAAATAACCGGGACGAGGAGTCGAAGCCCCTTGGTTTGACTCCGGGTTTATGTCTCGGTTCGGTCCAAACGGCGCGCTGTTTCGATACGTGGCCTGCACGCTAAGTAAAGCCTCCGGCTAAAGTGGCGCTAGGCAAGGAGAGAAATGGGGAGGAAGTGCTCGGAAACCGATTAACAGGGTCCCGCTTTTCCTTGGGAGTCGTTTTGTTTAATTTTCGGTGTTGTAAAAAAAAAAAAAAAAATCATCTTAGACTGATGATCCGAGGGAGGAAATGTCCGACACAAGTCCGAAGTCGAGGATGATTCGATTGTATGGATTGTATGGCATGAATGGGAGTCACAAACATGCTGTGTTTGTGTATTAATGTTATTATATAAAAGCAGGAGTCCTCTGTTTCTCGATGCTTAGGATCCAGCGCTGTGACCGGGCATAGCCTGCCGCCGTCCTACGTGTTTAAAACACGTCCTGTATCAATAACAGTAATAATAATTCTTATAAACGAGGGTGCTTTTAAATTGCAGGTGACATCGTGTGGCAGGAATACCTGAACCGTGGACTTTCCCTGAACTGTGTGTACAGATCCCTGCACAGCGCATTTGCCGTGTCGAACATGATAATGACAATAATAATAATCATTATAATCATCATCATCAAAATGTATAGATTGTTTACGTCTGATCGTCTGGAGTTGCATTGTTTTGTGTGTGTGTGTGTGTGTGTGTGTGTGTATGCTACGCTAGCGGTATACTGTAACAATAATCTTTAGTACATCAACCCTATCGTTAGTGTGTCAGCATTACACACCCAACAGCAAGTCCTAAATCTCAACCCACCGATCAGTGGCTGGCTCCCATATATTTATTTTCTCATATATATATATATATTTACTCCCCCTCCCCTCTCAAAAGTAAGCAGTTCCCAACACCTCGGCATAGCTCTCGTGTTACTATCTGAGCTGACAGCGCCTCCCTGCCTCTGGAGCTGAAGATAAGGCCGGGGCGTCTCAATACTCTTTCATTGTTTTCATATCATCGTGCTGTGTCGTGCAGTTCAAAAAAACAGAAAAGAACTGCCGGCGCGACATCACAAAATACTACTGTTGTGCGTAGGGTTAAAAACAAGATCAAAATAAAGTCAAGGAAACCCCCGCAAGGCGCGTATATTAAATAAATAATAAGAAGAAGCGTGTCGTGTGTGGTCTTGGTCTTGCCCTCCCTCCTCCTCGTAGCGGAGCGGGCGTTTGAGGTGGAGTTCTGTTATACACTCGGACTGTGACTCTGGGGAAGTCAGTGCATCACAGAACTTTGTCTCGGGAGCTCAGGTGCTGCAGCTGCATGGGACTCGAGCGAGGGGACCGATCTGACCAGCACAGGAGAGCGAGGAGAGGCAGGGGCTGCAGCAGCTCCGTTTACTACAGTCAGTCAGGAAAAGCTGACAGGTGTACTGCATGTTAGCATTTGCATGTTTTAATTAGGCTGTGTACTCTGTGTGTGTGTGTGTATATATATAAAATATACATGATAGATGCCAGTGACAGCGTCCCCTTTTAGAGAAAGGGGCTCGATACCAGGAGGTTCTGGGTTCAGATGAGAAGTAAAACAAACTTGGTCCTATTGGAAGTGACTCTGCAGCAGCAGCAGTAGTTGTTGATAATGCATAGCTCTCCCCAAGTCTCTGTGAGTCGCTTTGGATAAAAGCGTCTGCTAATTAATAATAATGTGTCCCCTTTTATCAACAGGAACCCTCTCTGTACACAGTGAAGGCTGTTCTGATCCTTGACAATGATGGCGAGAGGCTTTATGCAAAGGTACAGAGTCCAGGGCTTGTGTGTCAGAGTGCCCGGGTGCACAGTTTATCACTCTGGGGTGGGGGGCTGTAGTGACTGTGGACCAGCATGCAGGAGAGAGGGCTGCTCTTCAGTGTTGAGCGGTCAGTGATACCTTCGTTTAAAACATAACCCTCTCCATTTTAACAGCACGTTGTGCTCAGTGGCTTGTTTAATGTTATTACACAGGCTGAGCCCAAACTTTCCAATGTAAATATATATATATATATATATATATATATATATATATATATATATATATATATATATATATATATATATATATATATATTAGAAATTAAGAGTCATTTCACAATTAGGTAGCAGAATACAATGAGTTATGGAGAATTTTGCAGGTGCCACAATTGATTTAGAAATGTCAGTTCCTGCACCTTTTTGAAACTGCAGTACTATGATGACACTTACCCCCTGCCCTACCCTCTCTCTCACCCCCTCGCTGTGCTCTGTGTCTGCAGTACTATGATGACACTTACCCCCTGCCCTGCCCTCTCTCTCACCCCCCCTCGCTGTGCTCTGTGTCTGCAGTACTATGATGACACTTACCCCCTGCCCTGCCCTCTCTCACCCCCCCTCGCTGTGCTCTGTGTCTGCAGTACTATGATGACACTTACCCCCTGCCCTGCCCTCTCTCACCCCCCCTCGCTGTGCTCTGTGTCTGCAGTACTATGATGACACTTACCCCCTGCCCTGCCCTCTCTCACCCCCCCTCGCTGTGCTCTGTGTCTGCAGTACTATGATGACACTTACCCCCTGCCCTGCCCTCTCTCACCCCCCCTCGCTGTGCTCTGTGTCTGCAGTACTATGAT
The DNA here is from genome assembly GCF_902713425.1 of Acipenser ruthenus. NCBI lineage: Eukaryota > Metazoa > Chordata > Actinopteri > Acipenseriformes > Acipenseridae > Acipenser > Acipenser ruthenus. The sequence goes on along the minus strand of NC_081233.1, from coordinate 9,675,464 downwards.
GACACTTACCCCCTGCCCTGCCCTCTCTCACCCCCCCTCGCTGTGCTCTGTGTCTGCAGTACTATGATGACACTTACCCCCTGCCCTGCCCTCTCTCACCCCCCCTCGCTGTGCTCTGTGTCTGCAGTACTATGATGACACTTACCCCCTGCCCTGCCCTCTCTCACCCCCCCTCGCTGTGCTCTGTGTCTGCAGTACTATGATGACACTTACCCCCTGCCCTGCCCTCTCTCACCCCCCCTCGCTGTGCTCTGTGTCTGCAGTACTATGATGACACTTACCCCACGGTGAAGGAGCAGAAAGCCTTCGAGAAGAACATCTTCAACAAGACGCACCGCACAGACAGTAAGGGAGCGAGCGAGCGAGCGAGCAGGCAGGGTCGTCTCAATTCCTGCTTTTTCAATTCCAATTCCTTTTGAAAAGGATTGCCATTCCCATTCCGTATGAATCTGTTACAACACCGCACTGATCAGAATTGCACTTTGGCGGTATTCTGTTTAAATGAGCTTCTCGCAGACAACCAAATGACTTCAGCCGAAGTCGCTGTTTTCTCAGTCAGTTAAACGGGCTTCAGATGAAAGCAGTTGAATAATAATCACCACGATCTTATCAAAGGAATTGGAATTGAAAAACAAGGATTGATCCCGACCCTGCAAGCAAGCCTGCCCTCCTGCAGGGAGACAAAGCAAATGCATCAAAACACTATAGAATACAAACATCAGCCCCGCGGTCTTTATTAAACAGAACTGTGTGTCCGTCCTCCCTCTCTCTCTCAGGTGAGATAGCTCTCCTGGAGGGGCTGACTGTCATCTATAAGAGCAGCATCGATCTGTACTTCTATGTGATTGGCAGCTCATACGAGAACGAGGTAAAGCAAGACCATCAGAGAGGAATCAAACAGGGAACACAATGTGTTTAAAAAATACAAATCTCAATGAAGGAGTGTTAGTTTGACAGGCAGTCTTGTTTGGTAATTGTGTAGATTTACCAGTTCACAGTATTGCAGCTTTTTTTTTTTTTTCACAGATATGCTGCTGAATTGTCTTGTAGTTTCACTAAGTTAACCCAGGAGTCACCAGGGGGTGCTTTGCATGGTGTTCACTCCTCGTGTGATGCACTGTGCGGGGCTGGTTTTATTTGTGTGCTCTAACCCTCCCCATTCCTCCTCCCCTCTCAGCTGATGCTGATGTCGGTGCTGAACTGCCTGTTTGACTCGCTCAGTCAGATGTTAAGGTAAGAGACTCGGATGTTTTGTAATAATGGCTGTTACAGGGAATGCGTTTGTTTATTTAAGAGAATAAACTTCTATTGAAAACAGTTTCCATGATCACAAGGATGAAAGTAAGACTCCCGCTGCAGAGCGGTGTGATCCATTCCTGGCTTCACTGAGAGTTTAACAAGACACACCCCTGAGCTTGTTAGCGATACGCGCTGTGGCTAATTGAGCTGGTAGTAAAACCTGGACTGGGTGACACTGTCTCATTCCCAGCCCTGTCTTGTGTCCCGCAGGAAGAACGTTGAGAAGAGGGCTCTGCTGGAGAACATGGAGGGGCTGTTTCTCGCTGTGGACGAGATCGTGGATGGAGGGTGAGTCACCGGGGAGGGAATTCTTTCTCATGGGCCAGAGGAGCTGTGAATGTGTGGCTGCTTAGTGACCATCCAATGTGTATCCAGGGATGGAAATAAGACACCCCCCGTTGCATAGCAGTGTGAGCCATTCCTGCTTTTAATAAGACACACGCCTGAGCTTGTTACCATCACACTGGGGCTAATCAGGCTTGTAGTAAAACCTGGACTGGGTGAAACTGCTATCAAACAGGAGTCTTTATTCCAACACTGTGATTGAATCTCTCTCCTCTCTCTGTCTCTCGCAGGGTGATTCTGGAGAGTGATCCTCAGCAGGTGGTGCATCGCGTGGCACTGAGGGTAAGAGAGGAAGCAATGACTGCCTGCAACAGAGATACACACTCACACACACACACTGCTACACACACACACACTGACTGCAACACACACACACACACACACACACTGCCTGCAACACAGACACACACTCACACACTGCTACACACACACACACACTGCCTGTAACACAGAGACACACACACACACACTGCTACACACACACACACTGCCTGCAACACAGAGACACACACACACACAGGCACTGACACACAATTGAAAATTGAATATTTTACAGACGTAATAGTTGTTGTGATGGTTCAGCTGCTTTCATTGACTAACAAACAGTGACTTCAATCAGCTTCACATTACAGTCACACAGACGGTCGTATTGACTCGTCCTTCCTGCTCGTTTCTCACTCTCCCGTTTTCTTCCAGGGAGACGATGTTCCTCTGACAGAGCAGACTGTCACTCAGGTATGTAGGTATTTAAGCAAAGAGGAACCAATTCAGATTGTTGCTATTGCCAGTAATGTCTGGTTTATATATGTATATATTCTATTAACCCCACTGGGCCTCTCCCCCTCTCTCTTCAGGTTCTTCAGTCTGCGAAAGAGCAGATCAAGTGGTCTCTGCTACGATAGATTTGAAAACGAGAGCTTTCCTTCCAGGGGGAACTACAGCCTCCCTCCCCATCTCTCTCTCCACCAATCAGAAAGACACAGGGACCTCATCAATGTTGTTGTTTCTTTGTAATTATATATATGTATTTTTTTGTAATCTTTCATTCCAAGTTTGTGTTGAACAGTGGCGAGACTGTTCAGAATTTCCGGTTGATTTGATGACATGAGCCTGGTTTTATAAAGTGTGGTGCATTGCTGTCACGGCCTCTGGACCCGCCCACTCTCATGAATATTAACGCCTTGCTGATGAATATTCACGAGCGCAGCTCCCTTTAGCATTCTGTGTAGTGGGTGAGGGACCTCTTTTTAAAAGCGGGTGCAGTCCCGATTAGAGCAGTTTGCTGGTTAAATATTTGTGAAGAAACGGAGAACAACCGTTCAGTCCCTTCTTAATACAAAAATTGCTGCATTTTAACGGCTGTTCTGATCAAAGGCATTGTGGTTTTTTGGTCCTATGAACACTGTAAACCATTTCTGTCCGTCGCCTATAAGAAAGCGATCTACTTTTTTTTTTTTTTTTTTCCCCCCCATGTGCAAGTGCGTAGGATTTCTCCGGGGCGATTATTGGAAATGTTGGGTAAATCAATGAGTATTTTTAGGTGCTCGCTCACAAGGGCATGCGGCTCCCCTCCCCTTGATTAGGGGGCAGGTGGATCACGTGACAGCAGCGACGCTCCAGCATGTACTGTGTAATTCACAATGGATTTCAATAAAAGATGTCTTCAAACTCTCCGAAGGCGTACGGGTGCTTCTTCCTTTGAGTGCTCATCTTCTGTAGACGGCTGCTGTGCTTTTCCCTGCGTCGGCGACGGCCTCACAGAGCCCGAGGGGCACCGATCTCGGACGACCCTCGCGTTCTGGAACATAGAGCTAGTTCATCTGTAACTTCAAAAAGGCGTACTGGAGACAGTGTAAGATAGTGCAAGACCGCTGCAGGCTAGCGAGAATGATCACTTTTTTTTTTTTTTTTTTGTCGTTGATTTTGTCTTGTCGTTTCTCGCTTACCTTCTCTTGCCGGGCCCCTTGATAACGAGATGTCTGTCTCCGGGTGTCTATGCTGGTTCAGTACAATGCATACAAGCTTAATGCCTGGGCTGGTGCTTTTGTCATTACGCTTGCTAGCAGCTCATTGATCCTGGCACTCTTGAAGGGTTGCATTGATTGAGGAACAGCAAGCTGGCTTTGCATGCACTCTGTATAAAAACAACAAAGAGAAGTTTCTTCAGCTCAGTGTATTTATGCCACGCTGCATTTTTTTTTTCTTTGTAAAAGGTTATGGTTAAAAAAAACTCGAGAACTGGAGAAAAGAATACAAGAGACTGAGAAAAATAAACATGTCCCTAAAAAAATATAACTCATTCACGTTTCTAATGGTCATGGCAATAGAGCTAAAACATATTAAAACAGAACACCTGTATTAAATAGTTTGTCTTGCCTTTCCAGAGGCGGTATTTGTTCCAACCATTTTCTGAAAGATTTACCAACACCTGGAACCAAAAACACAAAATTATACATATAGATTTTTATTTTATTTTCTGACAAACGTGTGTTACATGCTTTGGGTTTAATTGAATTAGCTTTAACATTGGATTTATGTATTTTTGTATTTTTTTTCTGAAGCGAAAACTGTCTGTACTGTACACACATCTTAATACCCGTGTGGTGAATCTACAGCGTCCCGCTGTACCAGTGATTTTATATCGTAGGTTCGGCTGCCATCTAGCGACACGTAACTGAAATTACATGCACAACAACATTCTGTTTATTTCTGCTGGGATCGAAAATAAAACAGCAGCAAAATGATTTCTCGCAAAATTAATACATAAAACCTTACATACAAAAATTTAAATACTTTTTGGTAGAACTTTAAATAGTTTTCGTTTACCTGAGCTCACATTACGATTTGGGATTATAAATTGCAGGTAAACTGCGGCTCTATTCTGTGTATAGCATTGACATGGTTATGGCGCCCTCTGGCGGCCTTTTTTTGAGAAGTGCTCCGCTGTTCAATGCCGTTTCACAGGATACTATTTATAGTCAAAAAACGATGAATTCAAGATTTGTATGTTTTGACTCCCTCCCTCACACCCCTAAGAGAAAGGGTGCTCCCTCCGGTCCTGGGCAGTCCTGAATAGAAATACAATTACAATTGTATTACAATACAATTACCCCATCTGTGGATTTCAATCTTTCACCTTTTCACAAGTATCCCCCCCAAAAATGCATCGCTCTTAAATCTGCTGGAACCCACTTCTAAGTGAGCCTGAAATGACACGCGCTTCCTAGCTACCAATTTACCTGACACGCCCCACAGGGCTTGCCCTGCTGCTGATATATCACCTCTGATTACAGGTTCGGCTTTAACTTTTATCACCTGACACACACACACACGCACATTCCTCATTCTCTCTCCCAAAAACGACCAGGGCTTTGAAGTCACTTTTAAACTGATCCCCAATTATTATGAGACCTTCTAAGGATTAGAATCTAAGCACATGATTTATAACTCCAGTTACACTGCTTAAAGGGTCTATGGTATTCAAACGGTATTTACAGTTCTGTTATGTTTGAAATCGTTCCAGGAGTGGTTCTGTTGCTGCAATGTTAACAGGCTTTTTTTTTGTTTTTAATTATTAATTTTATTATTCATCCTATCGCTGGCTTTCAGATACATTTTCTGAGAAACATGCTTTTGGTTTCTTCATTCCAGAAAGTCACGTGATGCTGCCCGTGACCTTTCAACCCTTTTGGGTATCAACTGCACTCTGGGATACAAAGCTTTGCAAACTGAAGAAGCTCTACAAGCAGGGGTCTCGAACCCTGCTCCTGGAGAGCTACTGGGACTTCTGGTTTTCATTTCAACCCAGCTCTGTTACTTAATTGAACTAATTATTGGCTTAATTAGTCAAGGTTAACAGGTGTTCCAGATCTTTAGCCATTCATGACATAGACACCCATAAAACCTGAGGATTTGGGGCTCTCCAGGACCAGGGTTGCTCTCTACAGTCTAGAAAACAAGTGTCTTTATTATTATTATTATTATTATTATTATTATTATTATTATTATTATTATTATTATTTCAAAACAAGATATTGAAAAATAAAGACCTGTCAACTACTAAGATGCTTCTATACTAGAAATCGCCCTATGGAGGAGATCTTGAGCTGTGAATGAACAGGGGCCACTGCATGCAAAAAAAAAAAAAAAAAACATTTGTAAACTTTGTAGAGGTGGAATGGGTCTTGCAGACAACAGCAGATTCCCCTCAGCAAGGTTTTAACACAATAACAAAAGTTAATGACTTTCTGTGCCCCCTTCCCTGTGCGCTCAGCCATGCCCAGTGCCGACACTCCCCAGCAGAACATCCCCCCACTCCCTTACCACATCCATCAGCCCGGGAGCTCTCTGGGGGCGGGGGTCAAAGGAGCAGGGGAGCTTCATTATTAGAGTGACAGCAACTTCCTTTGCAGTAAATCAAACCCATGCTCCCAACCTGCATGCCGAACGGAAGATACATGAAGCACGAGGAAACTTCCAGCAGCTTGAAGAAACTACGTGTAGGTGCCATTGCAAGCTTTCCCTCCTACTCTCCCAACAGCCTCCCTCTGCTCTGTGCTGGTGGAGCAGCAGAGAAACAGAAAGGGAGGCTCTTATACTCTCCTAACAGCCTCCCTCTGCTCTGTGCTGGTGGAGCAGCAGAGAAACAGAAAGGGAGGCGCTTATACTCTCCTAACAGCCTCCCTCTGCTCTGTGCTGGTGGAGCAGCAGAGAAAAAGAAAGGGAGGCGCTTATACTCTCCTAACAGCCTCCCTCTGCTCTGTGCTGGTGGAGCAGCAAAGAAACAGAGAGGAAGGCTCTTATACTCTCCTGACAGCCTCCCTCTGCTCTGTGCTGGTGGAGCAGCAGAGAAACAGAAAGGGAGGCTCTTATACTCTCTTAAAAGCCTCCCTCTGCTCTGTGCTAAAACCTCTAAAACATATTTTTAAAGAGAAATAAAGTTTCTTCAACAACAAACTTAGTGATCTTGCTCGTTTCATAACAGCTACACATGGCTTCATTCCTCTGCCGCATTCTTCCACGGGGGTGCCAAGCTGGAAGCGATGGGAACCTGTGTGATGTCTGCCAGCATGGTGCCTGTGATTACGAGGTGCAAGATGCACAGTAAAGCTGCCCTCCTCCAGGCGCCTGTCTCTCAGTCTCAAACTGCAGATTTCTTTGACAGATGACAGAGGACTTTGACAGGGGCGATCTCAGTCAAGCGGCAGAGAGGAAGGTGGGAGGAGGAGGTAATGACTCGAAACAGCCTGAAAGCAACTCGGAACACTCGGAGCGAGGCAGACTGACAGATAGAAAGATGGGTAGCTTATTCCCTGTTGAAGTGCAGTACCTTCAGTTTCATACCGCAAAACATGCTCGCTTGCAGTGTGTGCAGGGTGGAAATGAAGGCTCCCATTGCATAGCAGCTGGAGCTTGTTCCCTATACACTGCGGCTTGTATTAAAACCTGGAATGGGTGAAACTGCTGTGCAATAGGAGTCTTATTATTTTCATCCCTGGGTGTGTGTGGCTGCTGGTTTGATCCCAGCCTCTGCCCTGCTGCATTGTGTGCCCACGGCCCCATATCTAACACCAGACTGCAAATGAAGAAGCATAATTATGATAGCTTTAAAACTAGCTAAACTCCCAGAAAGACAGAGACAGAGAGACAGAGAGAGAGAGAGACAGAGAGAGAGAGAAAGAGAGAGAGACAGAGAGAGAGAGAAAGTCATTAATCTGTTAGAGTTCGCCAGTATGAGGTTTTTTTTTTCTTATCAAATTCCATCACTCTAGGGCACGAAAAAAAGAGACCTTCGCTTTCATGCGAAATAACCGCTAATTATCCGAGCGAGGTGATAAAAACTAAAAAGGTAATTTATATTAATTATACAGGAATGAGTATCGCAGTCCAAAACGCGACTGTATGACACCCTGCACATAAACCACCATAAAAGTGCCAGCGGTGTGTGTGATAGTCATAAACGTGTAATTGATGCATGCGTACGGCTAGTGTGTGTGTGTGAGTGTGAGTGTGAGATCCATCGATAAATTAGCATAGTCAGTAAGGTTTAAAACTATCCAGTGTGGCTGCCAAGAAAACAGAGTTTAATGCATCTCTAAGCTCTACATAGGCCAGGGATTTTAAAAAAAACAGAGAACTCCGACTGCAAAGTGTAATGAAGCCGGATTCTTTAAGTATTGGGTCACGTTCCCACCCAGTTGCCCCCCTTATTGGGGTAGCATTTTTTTGACTTATTTTAACCTGAATTTTTTCTAAAAGATTTAGGTCTTGTTTTTTATTTTTATTTTTTTATTCCAGAATCTTGGCTCCCACTCTGTAGTAACCCGATTTAACTTCTCTGGATATTTACACTCAACACAGCTGTTAGCATTCGCACAGCTGCTCTGCCACCCCCAGTGTTCCCTGATATTCACCTGGAAGACTGTAAGAATTATTTGCATCGATTTGTAATAAAACAGTGAGAATAAAGGGACTGGAATATTGGCTGGGCTGCATACACTGATCCCCATCAGTACATCACTTCCCCACCGCATACCCTGGCATGAGGACACAGGTTCGGCTGAGGAAGCTGTTTTCACATTGGCATGCTTTGTGCCTGGCTTACTGGATCTGTGGGAGTTCTGTATGGTGTTGAGATTGATTAAATCGTTTCAAAAACAAATATTGCAATCAAGAAAATACTGCAAATTAAAAAAAAAAAAAGAAATGTTTACATGTGGACTTCCTGTTAAACAATATCTAGCTTTAAATCTTAACCGTGTGTTTTAACACAAAGTTGTTGTATTTATTTTTAAGTAAAACACCGCCCATGGGTCGTGTTTGGTATCGTTTTGTTCAGAACGGTCCCAGCTATCTCAATCCGACGGTTCCGCGAGGTGTTCGTGTGCCGGTTTTATTTTTCTTGCGGTCCTGGATTCTCCAGTGCCGCGGTGCTGTGCCCCTCGCCAGCCTCGCTGAATCCCCAGCGGGCGGCTTGGTTGTTAAGAGACAATCGAGTGCTTTTGGCAGATTTACCGCCGCCGCGACGCCATTGGCCGCCTGCGTGACAGCTCTGATTTAATGCTCGCTCCTGACTGGCTGAGGGATGACAGGCTAATTTATGGACTCCCTGTGATTGGTCGCCGGGTGCTTCGTGATGTGAATTACGACCCTGTTGCTGATAGGACACAGAAACGGTGTCGAGTTACAGCTGTAAAGAAACTGAAAGACTGTTCCCCGGGGGGGGGGGAGAGGGAGAGAGAGGATGCAGGGAGGATGGGGGGGTAATTTCAGTATTTTAAAGCCAATATACAGTATAGTGTATTTACAGTATTTTTTTTAGATCGATTTGGTTTAATATCTACCTATCCATTTTGATTTTATAAAATATACGATAATAAAGGATCATTTTTTTTTTTGGCTTTGTTATTCATCTATTTTAAGTTTACACTACATGTAAAACTTTTTCAGTTGTGACAGTAGGTATCATATAAAACCTATCCTCACAAATGCGTGTATAGGGTAAACCCTTTAGAATCAGCTTGACAACAGCAGTGGATTTACACTAGCAGGAAGAGACAAATACAGGGTGTCTGTGTGCAAGCCACTGGGACTTTGAACTGACCATTTCTGGGGATACCGAGGCACATTCGAGTGATCTAAACGCCGGTGAATTTAACTCTAATTCTCACTGCTGTATAACGAGCCACAAGGTTACAAAACATCGAACCGTGCACGTTAGTCCCCTTGCTCACTTATCTGTGTAAAAATATAGGGAGAAAAAAAAAAAAAAACTGTGAAAGAATGATTTTAATCCAATGGCTTTAAATGATGTTAGTGCTTAGATTCAACGAGCAACTGAACACAGCCCATTATGAACAAGGTCGTTAAAGCATTCAAAAACAGAAAACTAAAAAAACATGCGATACTTTTTTTTTTTTTTTTTTTAATGCAGGACAGAACCAGCGTGAGAGGCGAGCTGTTTGTGAAGGTAGCGTGCCTCTGCTGAACGGCCTGTCCTGCAGAAATATACTGCGGACAGCAAACCCACTTTGATTACCCCGGGGTAGAGGGGCACCCTGGCGGCACTGAGTGTTTATGTGGGCACTAAAACTTTATTCCAAGCTCGGGGGTCAGCTATTTCAGCTCGGAGGGGCGACATAAAAGAAAAGTGTTAGCAGACGGAGGCTTTACTGCAACATGCAGGCAGGAAAACAATCTTTCACTTATTTACCCCCCCCCCCCCCCCCCCCCCCAATGCACACTCTGTAATGGTCGTTGGTGTTTTGCTTTCGACACCATACTTTGCCACCCCTGTGTCGTGTTCTCCATGCCAGTATCAAGAGGTGTAATCTATGATATATGCAATGGATAAAGTCATTTCAATTCTCATATAGCAGACCCCATCTGAAATGTCTTTGTATCAGATTGTTATCAGATGGGGATGAGGTCATGCTCGCTGTGCTGCTTCATTATTCTTATGTAGTACAGGGTGCTGTAAGATACAAGCTCATTTCCTCCCTACTCTAGTTCTACCAGAAACCTCTCAAATCTCTCATGGTTGGATAACAGCTTATAGCACCATAGCTCCCTACACAATACTGTGTGTATATCTATCTATCTATCTATCTATCTACCTATCTACCTATCTATCTATCTATCTATCTACCTATCTACCTATCTATCTATCTATCTATCTATCTATCTATCTATCTATCTATCTATCTATCTATCTATCTATCTATCTATCTACCTACCTATCTATCTATCTATCTATCTATCTATCTACCTATCTATCTATCTATCTCTCTCTCTCTACATATATAGATATATAGATAGACAGATAGATAGATAGACAGACAGATAGATAGATAGATAGATAGATAGATAGATAGATAGATAGATAGATAGATAGATAGATAGATAGATATACACACAGTATATAGATAGATAGATAGATAGATAGATAGATAGATAGATAGATAGATAGATAGATAGATAGATAGATAGATAGATAGATAGATATATTTACACTGAGACTTGGCCCGCCTTTCTAAAAATTGTGAGAACATATTAAAAAGGCCAAGTTAGTCTCAATTGTTCCTTGTTTAAGTTATAGATCATATTTATTGAGATAATGTACCTCTTTTTGAATATGGTAAAAAAAAAAAAAAATGTTGTATAGATCACATCGCATAGATCGTGTATTTGTACAGTAATACAGCTGATCCCTTTTTCTAATGTGTCTGTTTTTGTACAATGAAACATGTTTATGTCAGATATTATAATTGATATATGTAAGGTATACTTATGCTACCAAGTCCCAGTAATAAGACATTACTTACAAACGGCGTTGATAGAAACCCAGCAGTGCATAATATTGCAACTCATCACGGAACCTGAAAGTGAAAATGTGCTTTGTGTCCAAGACTTGAATTAGATTTTTCAATTATAACTCCCACCCATCCCTCGTCCCCATAATTTATCGATCTCTGGTATAGAATTTCTCCTGAATGGCCACACCACTTTCACAGTGGCCTAGAATTCAATTACATTTTCAAGAGGGTTTTTTTTTTCTTTTATAAAAAAAATGACACATTCATGCAATTATCTGTGCTTCTTAGCTGATCAACCCCAGCTGTGCCCGTATCTCTCAGACTTGACCCCTTCTTTCCCACTACAATAAAAACGAAAGTATCGAACGAGACCAGACATGAAACTTTAACTCCGTGTGACTCTTAACTGCCGATGTATCTTTTGAACTCCTGATTTGATCGATTATATAATGTTGTGTTTAACTTCACCAATGGCAATGCAGGTAGACAGACACTAGCACTTCAATAATATTAATACAGCAATGCAATGACTCGATTAAGAAGCCGTGATACACAGCCTGGTACAGTATGGCCCATTTTAAATAATCTGTCAACTATAGTATTAAAATAAATTGGTATGTGTGCACGTTACATTTATATATATATATATATATATATATATATATATATATATATATATATATATATATATAGATAGATAGATAGATAGATAGATAGATAGATAGATAGATAGATAGACAGATATAGATCTCTCTCTCTCTCTCTCTCTCTCTCTCTCTCTCTCTCTCTATATATATATATATATATATTTCAACCCCAAAACCCCACCTGAAAAAGATACCATCCTTCCTACAGTATTTACAAACAATTAAACAGCGGAGCAATTTCCCAGGGAATTTTAAGAGGAGTCACAAACTCATTAACACATATTAAAAAAAAAAAAAAAACGGATTAAAAAGTAACCTGTTTCTCTTAAACGCTGCCTCGGGGTCCTCGGGTCGATATGCTCCGTACTTCAGTCTCACTCAAATGAATTATCGCCGTTATTTATATATTTATATATTATTTATCTATATATATATTTTGTTTTTTTGTACTGTGTTTTCGTGTCGGGTCGTCTCGCTCCGAGAGCGCGGGAAGGAGACCAACCGCCGCAGTCACGCTCAAGGTGTCTGCGGCTCTCGCGCTGACCGGGGCGTCACGGACCGAGACGGCGGCAAACAGAGCAGAACGTTCCCGGTCATTTCCACGTCTTTCCAACACAAGTAAGTCTACCTTTTAATTTTATTTTGTTTTTGGCGTCAACAAACTCGCTGTATTTGGTTTTAGGTAAATATTTAACCATTTTTTTTAATGTCCCCACAATCGTAACGCGGTATACGACAGACAGTAGACCTACAAAACGTTTGTTGTTCGTTTACTATATATTTTTTTACTTTTTTTTTTTTTTTTTTTTTTTTTTAAAGCAATTTCCCTCGAATTACATTTCAGTTTCCCATTTACTTGGTGAACTTTTAACCTTGGCATCAACGCATCATTTGCTACCGGGGCTGAGAAACAGGTAAGGCCTGTGGGAGAGTTAATTATTGAGGGTGTCAGTTTTCAAAGGTTAGCCATTCGCTGGACCTGTGTATGCTTGGAGGGTAGGGAGTTATTATTACAGCTTTGTAGGCATCTCTCTCGATTGGTCAAGCACTAGAGTTATATTAAAATTTAAAATAATAATAATATATAATTCTATCTGTCTCTCCCTTCTGTCTCTCTCTCTCTGCCATCTTTCTGGTTCTCTCCTCCCCTCTCTCTGTCTGTACCTGCGGCGGGAATGCAGCGTGTGGGAGGTATAGAGACTTGTGTTTTAATGACGTGATGGGAGGACCAGTGACCTTGCCTGTGAAATTGTGCACCAGCTCAGCTGTGGTCAGCAAGCTACAGTACAGCGCTGTGCTTCCTCCTCCTCAGGGATAGGGAGCTGCCAGGATCACTGACGCTCTCTGCATTAAAACACTCCTGTCATCTCATCCTTTGTTCTCCATCCTGATCCCAGGTTTTACAGACCTGCACATTTTGGGGGGAAATTTTAGAGAAAAAAAAACCCTGATCATTCACAACTCACTCACCCCCCTATGAGAAAGGGTGCTCCCTCCAGTCCAGGGCAGACTAGAGGCATGGAGACTGAACTGCTCCCTCCCTCACCCCCTAAGAGACAGGGTGCTCCCTCCAGTCCAGGGCAGGCTAGAGGCATGGAGACTGAACTGCTCCCTCCCTCACCCCCTAAGAGACAGGGTGCTTCCTCCAGTCCAGGGCAGGCTAGAGGCATGGAGACTGAACTGCTCCCTCCCTCACCCCCTAAGAGACAGGGTGCTTCCTCCAGTCCAGGGCAGGCTAGAGGCATGGAGACTGAACTGCTTTCTCCCTATCCCTTTTCCAGGGAAGACCATCTGTAAACTAATCTAACATACTACAGTGTGTGTATCAATGTCTGTTTTTTTTTTTTTTTCATATCCAGTATAATACACTGAAACTTTTTTTTTGTTTACCTAATCTTCCCAGGGTACTGCAAAGTAGAGTGAAATAATTGATTCTTATTAAAAAAAACACATTCGCTGGAATTCTTTTCACATTTTGATAATAAGTGTATTTAATGAGTTCATGAATCAATGTGTTATTATTATTTTTAGTTTTTCTCTATGTAAAAAGGGGTGAGCGAGCCGGCACACAGAGCCTCTCCTCAAAGCCCAGGCTCAGGAAGATTGATGCTCAGTGCGACGGCTGCCTGCCTTAATGGAGCTGCCACAGTTAAATGCACGTCTGTTGGAAAGTGATTTTAACACCGTTTCACGGGGCAAACGGGGTGTCCAATCTGTCAGAGCGATGTGGACGGCTCTCCCACTACATAAATCACCGGCTCACTGTAAACCCTGGCACTTAACCCTGCCAGCGCGGCGCCGCGCCTCCATTTCATTTTACCAAATATTAAAACACTGCTCCCCCCCCATGCTTTTCTAAACAGATGCATTTTCCTTCTTTCTTTCTTTCTTTCTTTCTTTCTTTAATCCCCTTCTGAAGGGACACAAGGAATCGTTCGCTTGTTGTTCAAACGGTTGCATCTTAAAAAACACATTCGAGCATCACAAGGAGGAGACTGACCATTCGGACGACCGGATCCAACCCAAATGTCAGTACATTTTAAACCCTGTTTCATGCACCTCGTTGCAAAAATAAGAAAATGATGTATGTACAATCATACATACATACATACACACACACACACATGCAAACATACATACATACATGTACACACACATAGCAACAGAACCGCATTACATAATCCATAAATGATTCAACATATTTATAGTAAAACTACGTTCAATATAAGGCTTCTCAATTACACACAATTATCTATCTATCTATCTATCTATCTATCTATCTATATATCTATATATATATGTAGATATATGTATATACTGTATATATTAGGTATATATATTTTTGTTATTCTATTTTAACTATTAGATCCAAATATGCTTGTCTTCCAAATATTAAAAAGCAAAAGCAATGGAATCGGATAGAACTGGGACCCTATTACAGCCCCCCCCCCCGCTCCCTTTCACTTGCAGATAGGAAGTGCCGTGCTGGAGGACTTGACCGCCATCCTGTCTCCAGCCTGACCCTGTGGGTCACCAGGGGTCATCCGCTGAGATGAAAACAAAGCACCTTTGACCTCGGTGACCCGTGAGCGTGTGTGAGTGCGATGCATGTGGAGGAGAGAGGCAGGAAGCAACAGCAGCACTTTAATGAAGAACAGCACAGCGAACCCGAGACAAGGAACAGTGCTGTCAGCTCACTCTGCAGATCAGAGGCAGGGTGCGGACGCTTTATTAGGAACGACTGGGCGAAACTCCCATCATTCCGTCTGTCTGTCCGGGGGTTAATGTATGTGTCTGTCTGTCTGTCTGTCTGTCTGGGTGTCAGTGCCTGTGTGTCTCTGTGAGGTGTGGTGTCTGTCTGTCTGGGAGTCAGTGCCTGTGTGTCTCTGTGAGGTTTGGTGTCTGTCTGTCTGTCTAGGTGTCAGATCCTGTGTGTCTCTGTGAGGTGTGGTGTCTGTCTGTGTGTTTGGGTGTCAGTGCCTGTGTGTCTCTGTGAGGTGTGGTGTCTGTCTGTCTGTCTGGGTGTCAGTGCCTGTGTGTCTCTGTGAGGTGTGGTGTCTTTCTGTCTGTCTGGGTGTCAGTGCCTGTGTGTCTCTGTGAGGTGTGGTGTCTGTCTGTGTGTTTGGGTGTCAGTGCCTGTGTGTCTCTGTGAGGTGTGGTGTCTGTCTGTCTGTCTGGGTGTCAGTGCCTGTGTGTCTCTGTGAGGTGTGGTGTCTTTCTGTCTGTCTGGGTGTCAGTGCCTGTGTGTCTCTGTGAGGTGTGGTGTCTGTCTGTGTGTTTGGGTGTCAGTGCCTGTGTGTCTCTGTGAGGTGTGGTGTCTGTCTGTCTGTCTGGGTGTCAGTGCCTGTGTGTCTCTGTGAGGTGTGGTGTCTTTCTGTCTGTCTGGGTGTCAGTGCCTGTGTGTCTCTGTGAGGTGTGGTGTCTGTCTGTCTGTCTGGGTGTCAGTGCCTGTGTGTCTCTGTGAGGTGTGGTGTCTGTCTGTCTGTCTGGGTGTCAGTGCCTGTGTGTCTCTGTGAGGTGTGGTGTCTGTCTGTCTGTCTGGGTGTCAGTGCCTGTGTGTCTCTGTGAGGTGTGGTGTCTGTGTGTCTGTCTGGGTGTCAGTGCCTGTGTGTCTCTGTGAGGTGTGGCTCCCTCCTCTCCCGTCACCCTGAACCCCGCCTCTACTCTGAAATAAACGAGAGGCACTGCGGAGGTGTGGGGATTCAGGTCCCTCGTTAATTAATCTCGATCACCGCTAATTGGCCCGAACCTCGTTACTCATCCTGTCTCCCCTGTCATCTCCTCCGCTTCCGAACGGGAACGTCAGCAAAACCAGGAGACAGGCTCTCCGGTGCAGACAACTCGACACGTCAAACCGGCTCGCATCACATCCAGACACTCAGCGCAGAATGTGCTGCGCTCAGGAGCCTGAGAGCCACATTAAAAAAAAAAAAAAAATACATATATAGATAGTGCAGCTGCAGCTAGGCAGTGCGAAAGCTACGATTCAACCAAACGACTACTTTTTTATTCTTATTATTTATTTATTTATTTATTTGGCAGACGCCTTTATCCAAGGCAACTTACACATGTGTTACAGGGCAGCACAGGGTTACAATGCAAGCTCAGTATTTAAATACAGTGTAGTTTACAGTAAGTGCAAATAATAATACTAGTAAAATACAATATGAACTAGGATGCAACAAGTTAGGATTACAACACGTTATATCTAAAATGACATAATAGTGCAAGGGTAGTGCCTTAACTGTCTATCATGGTTCATCCAAGTTTCTTTTTGGATTTCTGTACCTATCTCGTGATTGTTTATTATGTTGTGCTGGGTGTCCCAGTAAAGTGGAAACAGATGCAACATATATACAGGGTGATTAAAAAATGACGTTACCATAGGATAAATAACAAAACAAAACAAAATGATGACAGAACTTTCACGTTTCCTGTAAGAGTTGATCATCGAACATTTCTAGTCTGTTCACCTCCTCCCAGATGCCTCTTTGAAAATGCTGCAGCTAGAATACTTACCCAAACCATGCCTGCCCCTCACACTGCCCCCGGTTCAGAGGTCTCTGCATTGGCCTCCACTAAAGCATTGCACTGCTTTTAAAACTCCTCGCTTGTAAAGCTATCCCCTGATCCTGCCTCCTTGCGCGAGTTCCTTACCCTTTACAAACCGAATTCAGAGCTTTGTTTTGCTGGCTTCTATTTTTTTTTCCCCCCTGTGATACTTGCGTGTGGGACGCTATACAAATGAAACATGCGCTGCTGTTATGGATTCTGTCCGCTGTCAGTGAGATTAATTTAAAAGCTCTAGAATCACGAATGCAGACGAGCCCGGCTCTTTTTCATAGCCGTTAAGACGCTTGCTTGTGGCACGCAGGGTCTCCTATTTGCGTCCAGTCACACCTCTAGTCTAGGGCAGGCTTGAAGCATGGATACTGAACTGCTTCCTCCCCCCTCACCCCCCCTAAGAGAATGGGTGCTTCCTTCAGTCCAGGGCAGGCTCGAGGCATGGAGACTGAACTGCTTCCTCCCCCCCTCACCCCCCCTAAGAGAAAGGATGCTTCTTCCAGGCCAGGCCAGGCTTGAGGCAATACAGGTCAACTCCCACGGCTCAATTTGGTTGTTTTATTTTTCTCTGCTGGTAAGTTTCTTACATTCTCGGTCTACAGCATTGACAAGCAGGCTACAGTTCCTGGGAAACACCTCTGATTGGCTAACAATGACCCCTTCCCGGGCCAATGGAATCTTGCGTACAGCATCGTGTGTGGACGAAACCCCATTGGAGTATGGGTACAGGGAGGGAGGGGTTGGGCTTTTAACTGCGCAGTCCCGCTTATGAAATCTCAAAAGGTTTTTCAAAAAGGGGTCTGGGAAGACTGTCTCAGTTGTGTTTTAAGTCGGGGGGCAGGACTGGTTGCATGCAAAGAACCTTACAAGCTGTGGCTGGATCTGAGTGGCCCCTGCTCACCCAGGCGGCCTGACTCAATCAGGGAGCTCCAAAGAGGGACGACTGTACCTGGCAGCTTGCAAGCGCACACCAAAAAAGAAAAAGGATTGCGTCAACCAGACAGCGACCAAATAAATAAATATATAAATAAATAAAACATCAGTTAAAAAACTCCGTCTAGGGTGACAGATGGCGGATGGACGGAAAGACAAAGGGGGCTGATTATCTGCTGTGTGACCCTGCCCGGGAGGGAGCCCCTGTGTGGAGAGGAGCAGCGTGCCCTCCTGCCTGCACCCCCCGCGCACAGGGCTCGGATTCGAGGGAAACACCTCGGGGGAAACCGGCTGTTTATAGCGCTGATCTGCGGACGGGCGGCAGCGTCTAGGCTAGAGGGGAGATCAACAACAGGAAGCATCATACGAAGAATGTTTCCCACCAGAGGGGAGAGAGTAGTCTGCAATCCTGGCAGCTCTGGGGATCTCGGAACGCCAGCACGTGGGAGAATTCAGGAAGGGGAATTCCGGGAAGCAGCCGACTGTCGACCGTTCAGTCAGAAAACTGCTTTTTAAAATACAGGTGTTTAAATAAAATTTTTTAAAAAAAAACATTTAAAAAAATGAACCTAAGCGTCTTCATCACTCCGACACAATGCATTTTCAGCCCCGATGCCCCAGTTCGATGGAAGCTGCTGTGCTGTGATATTATACCGATCCCAAGGATTTGTTACGGCTTAGGAGAGTTACTCCCTGAAAAGAACTGGAGCCCAGGGATGAGTCGGAGGATTTTTGAAATCTGTTATGGAATAACACAAGATGTCCTAAAAAGCCCTTAACTGAAGCCTTTTAGATATAGGAACGGTGTGGTTTTTTGTTAAAAAATGTGTTTACTTCTTGCTATTGGGTGACTGTCAAAGCGTTTGGAGCCCATTGTGTTCTTCTAGTGTGCCTCACCGGTGGCCATTTTGTCTCTCCTGCATGGAGCTGCAGTGGCAGAGCTGTCTCCCGCTGCACTCTTCAACACAAAATGGCTGCCTTGCCTCTGGCTGTCATCCCTCCACTGATGTGGCCCCTTTGGGAGTTTCTGCTGCTAGGTTTTTATTTTAGGATCCGTGTCTCTGAACTGACTGCTCCGCACAATGCCGGCTGTAACCGACACCAGTGTCAAAGCACAGGGGCCTCTGTGTATTAGGGAAAAGAGGACGTTGCTGGGTGCAGTCCTAAATCTGAAGCTACCGAAACACCACTAACAGAGAGATTTTCTTAAGCAATAATTATTATTACAATACAAATCCACATTGTATTTGTATGCTGAACTAGTGGTGACACTGCACTGTCTAATGCAGGTAATGAATTTATCGCATTGCTACAAGCATGTCCACAAAGTGTCTTTCTCCTCCATCTTGTCAGCATGCTTTACTTTATTTCCGCGTCTAGTGTGTGTGTGTGTGTGTGTGTGTGTGTGTGTGTGTGTGTGTCTGTGTGTGTGTGTCTGTGTGTGTGTGTGTGTGTCTGTGTGTGTGTGTGTGTGTGTGTGTGTCTGTGTGTGTGTGTGTGTGTCTGTGTGTGTGTGTGTGTGTGTATGTGTGTGTGTGTGTGTGTCTGTGTGTGTGTCTGTGTGTGTGTGTGTGTGTGTGTGTGTGTGTCTGTGTGTGTGTGTGTGTGTGTCTGTGTGTGTGTGTGTGTGTGTGTGTGTCTGTGTGTGTGTGTGTGTCTGTGTGTGTGTGTGTGTGTCTGTGTGTGTGTGTGTGTGTGTGTGTGTCTGTGTGTGTGTGTGTGTGTGTGTGTGTCTGTGTGTGTGTGTCTGTGTGTGTGTGTGTGTGTGTGTCTGTGTGTGTGTGTGTGTGTGTGTGTGTGTGTGTGTGTGTGTCTGTGTGTGTGTGTGTGTGTGTGTGTGTGTGTCTGTGTGTGTGTGTGTGTGTGTGTGTCTGTGTGTGTGTGTGTGTGTGTGTGTGTGTGTGTGTGTGTGTGTCTGTGTGTGTGTGTGTGTGTGTGTGTGTGTGTGTGTGTGTGTGTGTGTGTGTGTGTGTTGGGTTGCTTCGTTTGTGTTTGTGTCCTCAGTCGTTGATTGATGCGCTGCCGTTGGCGTCTTCGTCAGCATTTCCAGCCTTGTTAAAGCAGTAGTTTGTAATAGAAGAAGATGATAATGATCTTTTCATTGCATCAAGAGGACTGACTGACTGGATCAGACAGCTGTGCTGGAGATGCGAGTCATGTGACTGAGCTTGCCTAGTCTCATGCGAATTTCGGCTTGACCACTGGAGATCGTTTAGGGTACATTCAGCACACTGTGGTCCCATTCTACCGGCCTCACCCCATTGTAGCTGCCCTATACTTGTGCTACCATTGCACCTCATTACAGAACCATTGCCATTGTAGTACCACTGTCTGTCTGCATTGTCACTGAAGATCATTTGGGAAGGATATAGCACACTGTGGTCCCATTCTACCAATGCCAGCCTCACCCCATTGTAGCTGTCCTATACTTGTGCTACCAACTACAGCATAATACAGAACCATTGCATTGCCATTATATTGCCACTGTCGGCCTGCATTTCCACTTAAGATCACTTGGACAGGACAGCGTTTTTTTTCCGAACTCCAAATTTAAAAACAGCTTTATGACCGGAAATGAATAATAATAATAGTAATAAAAAAAAGAATAATAAACATGCAAATTTGAAAACCCTGCAGAAGCGCTGCTTGAGAATCCTGGTGCAGTGCAACCCACACAGGCAGCCCTGTCATCCGCTAGCAATGAGGCTGCCGGCACGTAAATCATCTGCTAATTCATTCCTCAACACAGCAGATTGAGCTGGAACAAGGCAATTTGTTCGCTGTTTTATTTCCTGGGCCAAATGCTCTAATGCGGGTGGATTATGAGTAGTTTGATTCTGCGGCACTAACTGTCGAGATGGTGCCAGTGTTAAGCAAAGGTTTGTCGGAAAAGGGTGAATTATTGTGGCTCGTTGTGCTTTTACCTCTCTGAAATCTGCATGCGCGCCAGGGCTTAAATCACTCCGGCGTCTGTTGCTAATGCAGATTAGGATGAGAAGAACAGGAGGCTGCAGCGTTTTTCTAAGGCGCTTTAAAAGCCCAATTCATCTTGCACTATCTGAAGGTCCTGAGCGATAACATTTATTTATTTTATTTTCATTTTTTTTCCCGAGGTGCGAGGCAGGTGAAATATGACATTGCGCAAAAAAAAACAAAGACTTAATTCGCTTTTAAAAAAGAATAAATACATTAATAAACACCCCCCCCCCCACCTTCCTCCCATCTCCAGCACTGTAAATCTGCACAACTCTATGCTTACTGGTGGAGACACCTGCTGGTAGAGAGGTGCAGGTGCAGCATGAGAAAAGCAAAACAACTGAATTGAATGGAGGTTACATATTATGGAGGTTGTATATATATGTATGTGTGTGTGTGTGTGTGTTTACTGTGGCAGACAGGAATGTAGTAACACACTCCAGGCAGCCTGCTCTTGTGCTCAGGGCTCTGTAGTGCTGTGCTGTGAAGCTATTCACTGCTCGGCACCCGCCTTTCACCAGCAAGCCATTAATCAAGAGGATGAGGAGCTAATTAAACTTGCGAAGGGAGAGAGAGAGAGAGAGAGCTACATTTCCCAAGACATCCCAAAGAGATCCCCTGGAACTGACAAAGAGGAAGGGATGAGGGGGGGAGAGGGAGAGAGAGAAGAGAAGGGAAGGTTTGGAGGGGATGGCTGTTGGCTTCCTCGAAGACTGTTTGAGTATTATTTGAATGCGATGATCGGTTTTCTTCTTTAAAAAGAGCACGCCTCGGCTGTACAGTGCAGTCCCTGAGCAGCCAGCGTGCCCGGTGCTTTTAGGTCAGGCCCCGTCGCCATGGGGACACCGTGTTGCTGCAGCAGCTGGCTGGGGCCTAATTAGAACTGCTGGTAATCCGAGCCCCCCGCTCACCTGTCGACGTCATGACGACAGAACTGTTGTTATGGTGATGAGGGGCCCCTGGAGGAGCCAGGCAGGTTCCAGGGGTATCTGTCAGCCCTGAAAACAGGAAGCTTGGTGGTCCAGTGGTTAAAGAAAAGGGCTTGATACCAGGAGGTTCCCGGTTCAAATCCCGGCTTAGCCACTGACTCGCTGTGTGCGACCATGTGCAAGTCACTTAACCTCCTTGTGCTCCGTCCTTCGGATGAGACGTAAAACAAACGAGGTCCTATTGGAAGCGACTTTGCAGCAGCAGTTGTTGATGCATAGTTCGCCCCCTAGTCTCTGTAAGTCGCACTTGAATAAAAGCGTCTGCTAAATGAGTAATTAATAATAATAATAATAATAATAATAATAACTGTGACGGAGCAGGGTTAGGGGTCAAAGGAGGACACTTCAGTGGGGTTGATTGAAATATTTAAAATCTTAGAAGGAGCCGACACACCCCGAGCCAGTGCTTTAAGCACAGCACACAAAACATGATCAGAAGACACAACAGCTGGAAATGAAGTTGGAAGCTTCAGAGTGAGAGACAGAGGCCAGGAGAGCGTTCTGTGCAAAGAGAGCTGCGAGGATAGGGAACGGGTTATCAAGGGCATTACCCAGAGTGATAACCCTGCGCAGTAATAATAATAATAATAATAATAATTATACTAATCATCGCTTTGCAGAAACTGCTCGCTTTAATGTGCTGCAGCAAGGGGCACAGCCTGTGACCTTGAGGGCTGTAACGAGAGTGTCTCTGCTCAGCTGCAAGCACTCAGCCCCTTCGTTACTGGTGACCTGGAGAGCTCTGAGTGTCTCTGCTCGGCTGCAAGCACTCAGCCCCTTAGTTACTGGTGACCTGGAGAGCTCTGAGTGTCTCTGCTCGGCTGCAAGCACTCAGCCCCTTTGTTACTGGTGACCTGGAGATCTCTAAAGAGAGTGTGTTTGAAAACAAACAGTTGAGGTACAGCTAGGATTTTGATTCCCTGGTAGCTACACACACTTAATCCTATTTAAATCTATTAATGTGCTTGTGATGGCGTTTACTGCATAGTTGAGGATGTAACGATCTACTATTCCTGTCTATTTAAACCTTCAGGCATCGTGGTATATTTATTTTCCATGTATTCTTCTGGATTGTACAATATCTGTAAATATAAATATACATTAAAGACTCACACACACAGACACAGACTGTTTGAGACGCTGATTTCAAAGGGCTTTACAAAGACGGCAGTGTTTAGATCAGACTGCAGTGTCTCCCAAAGGTTTTAAATGATAATGAGGATCCCTGACATGCTACCTGGGAGCGAGTCTTTTTTTTTTTTCTTCTCTTAAATATCATAACTAATTAAGATCCGAAGCCGAGCTGCCAGCAGCGGATGATGGATGGGAGGGATCAGGCTGAGGGGCTGATTAATTCATTAATTAACCATTAAATGGGAAGCTTTCTTCCAGACAGGGGAAGGGGGGGGGGGATTCCAATGGACTATAAATAATTTATTAGAAGACCTCAGATTGCATTTGGTATGCAATTAGGGACATGGCTTGACATCTTCAGTGGCAATGCAGACAGACAGACAGACAGACAGACAGACAATGGCACTGCGATGGCTATTCAATGGTTCTGTATTGAAGGGCAATGGTAGCACAAGCATAGGGCAGCTACAATGGGGTGAGGCTGGCCATTGGTAGAATGGGACCACAGTGTGCTGGCTACACCATTCCCAAATGACCTGCAATGGCAATGCAGACAGACAGACAGACAGACAGTGGCACTAAAATGGCAATGGTTCTATACTGAGGGGCAATGGTAGGACAAGTATAGGGCAGCTACAGTGCAATGCCGTTAGTGGACTGGGACCACAGTATGCTGGCTACGCCCTTCCCAAATAATCTTCAGTGGCAATGCAATGGTTCTAAAAGATAGATGGCAATGGTTATATATTAGCAGGCAATGGTAGCATCAAAGTATAGGGCAGCTACAACGGTACAGTTTTCCTCCGACCCACTGTGGCAAGTCCAGATAAACTCCTGTTTCTGGTTTACAGAAGCAGTGGCAAGGAGTTTCGAAGAGGGAGGAAACTTCTGTAAAAAAAAAAAAAAAAAAGCCCTCAATAAATAATATTTTCGGTCAGGGATGATTTTCTTTACCACCGCAGCAGAAACACACAGAATGGGTTCGGGAGCGACTCTCTCTGAACAAGGCTGCATAAAACAGCAGCTGCTGCAGTAACCTTTAGGATGGGGGAGTTTGTAAATGATATTTAAAAAAAAAAAAAAAAGATAGCTGACTGTCATCCTTTAATCAAATCCGCTGACTGTAAAGAAGCAAGGAGCCGTGCACATTTTTACAATTTCAAGAGACTATTAGCCGAGAGATGATGGCGTTCCAATTACCGGTGCGATCGTGTTACTAGCGAACAGGAAAACTGCGCTGTACTAAAAAGGTGCAGGGCAGCTCCTAGATCGTAAAACGTGTTCCAAATGTATTTATGGAGCCTCGAGATAAACATCTCCTTTTTCAAAGGGGTCATGTGATCCACCCATTGAGCTCCTCCTGATGTGCCTCCCTGCCCACCCAGTGGAGGGTTTCATTTGGGCTACGCTTGCTGGTCCAGTGGTTAAAGAAAGGGGCTTGATACCAAGAGGTTCCCGGTTCAAATCCCAGCTCAGCCACTGACTCACTGTGTGTGACCCTGAGCAAGTCACCTAACCTCCTTGTGCTCCGTCCTTCAGATGAGACATAAAACAACAAGGTCCTGGAAGTGATTCTGCAGCAGCAGTTGTGACGCATAGTACACCCCCTAGTCATTTTGGATATAAGCGTCTGCTAAATGACTCAATAATAATAATAATAATAATAATAATAATAATAATAATAATAAAGTTTAGGTGTACCATCGGAATATCGACCAGTTTAAGCTTAAACGTGAATACAAATGTTTCCATCTTAACTGCTGTAGAATTACACACTGGACTCTCCACCTAACAGAATTTAAAAGGTACTAAACGGCGCCATCTTGTGGCCTGTATTAGCAAGTACAATAGCAGCGGTTCAGTTTGTATTATCAGCTAGAGAGGAAGCATAGAAGTTAATAGTAATACAAAGTCTAGTGCAGTATTTACATTCAACCATTAATCTTGTAAAGCAGTCATTTCATACATATACTTGTCTCAGAATAAAGTTTGTGTCGAGATACAGTACTAGCATAATGCGTGTATAATTGTACCAGGTTGAGTTTCCTGTCTATGTATCTATTTTATAATGCATGCATGTATGTTTGTTTGTTTTTCCAAAGTTTTGGAAGAACTACTTCTCGAACTCCATAGAGTTCACGCATATTTTTTATTTAAATTTTTTTTAAATCTAAAAATGTAATAAAAAAAATCGTGACCGCATGGGATATTGTTTTTGGAGCTATTGCGACCTCTACTGGCAGTAAGATGCAATTGCAAAGGTTTTATTGCTCTGTGCTGCTCCGGTCTCTGTCATATTCACAAGAATGCCGTCGTCGTACAATTTGCTTGCAGTTTTTAAACCCCCTACTGATGCAAAGTGTTCCCGGGATGACGAAGACTGTGTGCTTCCTGCTAAGGCTTACCTTTGTCAACACGTTTACTCAAGTGGCGTACATATGTTAAAAAGACGACGAAGGCTTCAACAATAATAATTATTATTATTAAGTTACTGACAAAAATAATTGACTGTATGTATTTGTAAACACAAGTAAAGGTGCATCTCCTTTAGAACCTGTTGGGTTGACCTCCTACCTGACGTTACAGACAACAGCTGATTCCCTCGACCAATGACAGGACGCGCTGTGTGCTGGAGGGCTTGACCTTACCAAGATGGCGCTGTCCAGGGCCGGGAGCCGTGGCGGTTCTGCAATGATGTTGTTATACAGAATCCGGCAGGCTGGACTCTCGGGCGGCGTTAACAACGCCACAAAATGCTCTGTCCTGCTCAGGTAATGCATTCGGAGAATTTTATTTTTTTACTACGGTGTCGGTTTTATCTGAATACTGTCTGTCACTGTGCTGCAGCGTACAGAACAAGACGTAATAAAACCCTTCCTTGCTACTGCAAGAAATACAATCGCGTCGCCGTTTATGGAAATAGATACTTCACTGAAATTAAACATTACAGGAGACGTAACTCAGGTGGAACCGAAAGCAGCAGACCCTGCGGCTCTTTGGCCGCCCCGGGTCTGCCGCATAAGGAGTTGTTTTTAGTCACACTACCACTGTCTTTGACCCTTGGGTTTTCCCTCACAGGTCCAGCAGCCAGCAGTTATGTCGGTTTTCCTCCAAAGCCAAGCACAGCGGGGGCTGGGGCTCCCTCATCGTGAGCAAGCTGAGGCTCGTCAACGAGAAATACGAGCGATTCCTAGAGAGGAACTTCCCTGCTTTTTACCTGCTCTACTCCACCTTCTTCAGAGGCAAGCAGCGGGATTTCACCCCCAGTGATGTCTCTAAAATATTAATCCCAGTTCCTTTTGAAGGATGTGGTCAGGTATATGGAGACAGACTATCTGTGTGGAGGCTGTCTGACGCTTATTTTCGTCTAGATAAACGCTGGATTCAGTTGTGATCAAACTTGGCTAGGATGTATTTAGCACAAGTTACTGAGAATCTCTTGTCTGTCTGTCTGTCTACCTCTCTCTCTCTGACTGTCTCTCTGTCTCCCTGGCTCAGGGCTCCGGCTGCTCCTGCAGGATGGCTCGGAGGTGCGCAGGATCAAGGTGAAGATGGCGAGGCAGGGCCTGAGCAAGGAGCAGCTCCCGTACCGTGACATGGAGACGCTGCGCCAGGCGAGTCTCACACTGACCAGCAGGGGGAGCTCCTCACAGCAACCTCAGCGATGAGCTATTCATTGTCAAAGAACCGCTGCATCTGCGCTGAAACAAATATGGTCAATTATATATATATATATATATATATATATATATATATATATATATAGAAATAAATAGAAGTCACCTCCAGTGAGAAACCCCATCGAAGGAGAAATTAAGACAGCAACTCCCAGTTCAGTTAAGTCCAAAGCCCCAAGGGATTCTCAATAAAAGCAGTGGTCTTTATTTTAAGATATTTAAAACCATGGTAAACATAACAATGGCTTACACGTTTTGACCCGCAGGTCTTCCTCAGAGCACAATAGAGATCTATATATATATATATATATATATATATGGTGAATCACGCCCATAAAACCTGTTGCAATATACAAAGTATGTATTGTTAGTGGAATTTGATATTTGTGCCAGAAATGTTTGCTTTTTATTTTTTTTTAATAAGTGAGAAACGCATAAAACGCTCGCAAATATTCATGGATTTACAGTGTATAACTTCCCAACATTTCAGTATGTTTAACACACCTTTGTCAAGGGAAAGTGTGTTTGAAAACAGTGGAGGGACTTCTAGGCTTTTGGTGCTGTGGTAACATATATATATATATATATATATACACACACATATAATGTTTGTTTTTATTTATCTGGATATATTGTTACTGCTTTAATCTGTTGCTTTGAATTCTGTAAACCATTACATGTGTGATGGCAAGAAACCTTCCCTAATTTCGCTTTTATTAAAAATCTGCTAAATATAACATGGCGCAGAATTCCCCTAATTGCTCGGTTCAGTTTCTGTACAGTATATGCATAGTTTCTGTGCCGTACACGTGCTGCTGTAAACATGCCCGCAGCGAGACCTCCTCACGGGGACGCTGCCACAGAGACTCCCTGTTTTACAGAATTCCCTTCCTGTCTTTCCTTCCTTAGTTCCGGAGAGACATCATAAAAGCTCTTCCTGTGGCCCTGGTCTCCATCCCTCCCTTCGCTAACTACCTGGTGTTCGTGTTGATGTGAGTGTGGGAGTGCGGTACAAGCACGATGCAGCCCCGCAGTCCTGTAGATACGTTCAGAGAGCTGCTCCTGCACTGTGATGTGCTTTCAACATGCTGCCAAGGCAGGGAGTGGTCTGTAGGAATACTGTACACACAGCCCTCACATTTACCTGTGTCAGCCATAGAGGGGCAGCTCCCGGTGAGCAGAAATTCAAATAAATAGATTTCCTCGATATCTCTTGAGAACCAAGCGCATTCCTCTCTCTCTCATCTCTTTCCCTCCTCACCCTCTCATCTCCTCTCTCCTCCCCTCTCCCATCTTGCAGGTACTTCTTTCCTCGGCAGGTTCTGATCCGACACTTCTGGACCCCGAAGCAGCAGGTTGAGTTCCAGCAGGTGTATCACGGCCAGCGGGCCCGGCTGTACCCGCGGCTCGTCAACGATCTCACCAGAACCGCACCGAAGGTGTCGGACCGGGACCTGCAGAGCCAACTGCTCCAGCTCTGCAACAAGGTAGCGCACAAAAAATAACGAGACAGACAGACATATATTAAAAATTCACATAACAAATGCATCGAGAGCCCTGAGCGTAAACTCCCAACTGCAGCTGTAAAAAAACAAAACACAAAATTGAACAGGGATGGAAATGAGACTCCTGTTGCACAGCAGTTTCACCCATTCCAGGTTTTACTACGAGCTTGATCAGCCCCCCGTGTGTCTAGGTAACAAGCTCAGTTGTGTCTTCTTATTAAACTCATAGTGAAACCAGGAATGGATCAAATCGCTATGCAACGGGAGTCTTATTTCCATCCCAGCAACAAAAATATGAAGCAGTTACGGTTTTGTAGTTCTTCTGACTCTATACAACATAGCTTGGCAGAGCCTCTAAAAGGTAGAATTCCTACCTCCTTGTTACATTGTGTGTGTGTGTGTAGGGGTTAGGGTTGCAGCATGTGTAATGTTTCTCTGTGTGTGTGTGTAGGGGTTAGGGTTGCAGCATGTGTAATGTTTCTCTCTATCTGTCTGTGTGTAGGTGCAGGGGGGCGCTCACCCTGGTATCAGTGAGATCCAGGCCGTGCGGCACCTCTTCACCGGACCCCCCCTGGGGATGAAGCGTCTCCAGGTGGAGCACATGGTGAGGGACTTGCTTTCTCAAGCTGTTTTAAATTGAATCCACAGCTCGCCTCCCCTCTAACCCCTCTCTCCTCCCTCCCTCCCTTCCAGCGCTGCCTCAGCTCTCTCTTCTTCCTGACGTCCCGCCTCCCCGCCGCTCTGATTCGCCGCCGGCTCTGGAGTCACTCCGTGGAGCTGCTGCAGCTGGACCGCGCGCTGAGCATGCTGGGATTGCACCAGCTCTCCGAACCCGAGCTCAGAAGCGTCAGTACCGTCTGTCTGTCTGTCTGTCTGTCTCTCTCTGTCTCTCTCTGTCTGTCAGTGACAAACATTGACAGGTTTTGCATTGCCTCTGCTCGCTGTGTCTGTGTGAGTGTGTGTGTGAGTCTTTGTGTCTGTGTGAGTGTGTGTGTGTGTGGTTGTGCCGGTCTGTGCTCACGTGTTATCTCTTCCTGTGCAGGCGTGTTACCTGCGTGGTCTGAACTCCACGTGTCTCAGCACGACCCAGTGTCGAGAGTGGCTCTACCAGTGGCTGCAGCTCTCCACGAGACTCAAAGGTATTTCTGTGCAGCGTCTCTGGCACTGGAGAGGAGAGATGCTTGTTTGGGGGGCATCATGTTATTCAGTCTTCCCCCCTCTTTTTTTGGGGGGCTGATTTTGTGATTCTAAATCTCTGCAGCTGGTGGTTTTCAGAATCTTCCCCTAGTAATGATTTTTTTTTATATTGCTGTCGTTGTTGTCCTAATCGCAATTTCTTTATCAGAATCTTTCTGATTTAAATGAAAGAATACCTTCCAGATTTTTACAATGCAGAATCGGTCCCCTAATGGTTTGATTTAATGATTTTGTTCTGATCGATTGAATGAATGAATGTTCAGATTCAGAATCCCTAGTGATCTTGTGATTTTCTTTGTATGGTTTTTAGATTCGGAGGCTTCTCTGCTGCTCCACAGCATGGTCCTGCTCGCCATGAACTACCCAAGCCGTTCCTGAGCGCTGGGGAGGGGGAGTCAGGGAGCTCCCTTGCAGCAGGGAGAGACTTGAAGAGTGGAGATTGAAATGTAGGTCCAGCCAGGAATCTGGGACTCCTGTCAAACCGGAAAAAATGAAGGATGACTCTGATCCCAAGCACCTGGCAGCTTGCAGCTATTTTCAGATCCCACGCTCTGTGTGTTTGTGCGTGAGTGTGTGTGTGCCTGGGTGGGTGGGTGGATGGGTGGGTGTGGGGGGGTGTGCGTGCCTGGGGGGGTGTGGGGGGGTGTGGGGGGGTGTGGGGGTGTACAATGCTCGCTATCGAAGGTACTTTTTATATTGTATTATTTTCTTTCCTGGAAGTTCATAAGAAAGTGTAACTGTTTTGTTGTTGGCTTGTTTTAAATAATC
This sequence comes from Acipenser ruthenus, assembly GCF_902713425.1. Classification (NCBI taxonomy): domain Eukaryota; kingdom Metazoa; phylum Chordata; class Actinopteri; order Acipenseriformes; family Acipenseridae; genus Acipenser; species Acipenser ruthenus. Next base: position 9,645,616 of record NC_081233.1, on the reverse strand, counting down.
GCGTGGCTTATCCTGTCGTTCAGCTTCATTTCTGAGGGGATAGACAGCACTGTCTGGATCGCTCGCACGTCTCTGCACAGCAATGCATCACTGACTCCGGTCCAGCACTCCATTCCGGGTTTCACAGCTCTGACTGATAAAGGTGCTTCCGGATGGCAGTGGCAATAATAAAGGGCATGGTAGGATCAAAGACCTGGACTGGATCTAGCCAGGTGACCGGCTCCACAGTACAGAATGTATAGTCTTGTGTCGCCAGAACCGTCTGAGCGGCTGACTCGAAGCTAAGCAGCTGGAACAAGCTGACGACGAGCGACTCTGAGAGAATCCTTTGGCGTCTCTCTACCAGTTTTGTTCCAGGAATCGCTGAATGTGTTCCCGTCAGTTTGACTGACTCATGCACCCCTGTCTGCAAAGACGAGATGTTTGGAATGCGACGCTGCAAGTTCAGATTGCTGATTGGAATCCTTTTTTATTATTATTTATTTAAAACAAATAAATCTGTTTCTGTTTGTACATAACCAGTCTGTTTAAGGGCATTTGCAAATAAATGTTTTGTCAGGTTAGTAAACAAACTACTGCTCCTTCTATAAAGGGTCTGCAGAATCCGTCCTATTCACAAAACATTAGGGGCTGTTTTAAAGACATGTTTAAGGACTGGTTTTATTTCTATGATTATTTTTTTTTTGTATTCGGGTTTATGAGAATAAACTGAACTCATCTCTGAAACCAGTTTTTTTTCATGAACTTTAAGCTTGATTTAAAATGATCAAAAAAGGGCTTTTAAAAACCAAAAACAAAGCAGCCGTAAGTATTTTGTGAACAGGGTCCCGGTGTATCGCTTGCATGTCGGTTTGTTGTGTGTGTTTTTGATGTGCCATTAATAGCTCTGATGCTCACACGGTTCATTGAAGCTGTGCAGCTCATCAGTATGCAGGACATGCTTCCACACACACAGAGCTCCTTACTGATTCATGTTGTGCTTTACCGCAGCGGGAGAGGTTTTGTTGTCGTATGCATTGTGCGCTTGTTTGAGTTGCCTGTGCCTTTTCCAAGCGGGTTTTGTGTTTAAATGCCTAGGAGGAGGTGTTTGTATTTCTTTCTGTACAGTAATGTATAAACAATATTTAAAAAAAAAAAGTTATTCCCAAATGCGGAGTAAAAAATACCCACCATCCCTGGCTGCTGCTGCTGTTGTTTTTGTTTGTTTGTTTGTTTTTTAAGCGTGCAGTACTACCCTAAAGTTTTGAAAGTACGAATCGTTTTTTGGCATTAAATCCAGATTTCATTGTATTGAATGGTACAGACAGACCTACAGCATTAAGACATATACGAGCCTGTGTGTTACTCACAGCTGCCAGCAGAGGGCACTGCTGCAGCGCTTTCAAACCTGATCCTCAATGGCGGTTGTCATGACTGCAAGCAGAAGATAATAAACCGGTGCCTGGACAGTAGCACAGTGACTTTAATACCGCATGTTTAAATTATTATTTAATTATTTGGCAGACACCTTTATCCAAGGAGACTTGCAGGTGTTACAGGGCAGTACAGCGTTATAATGCAAGATTCATAATTAAATACAGTGCAGTTTACAGTAAGTGCAAAATATTAGTAAAATACAATATGAACTAGGATGCAATCAGTTAGGATTACAACAGGTTGTATCTACAGTGACATATTAGCAGTGCAGTAGTGATAGCAATGAAGCTCACACAGGCGACAGTTTGAAAAGAGATAGTGCAGGAATTTAATAATTATAATAATAAAAATACTAACAAGAAGCCGAGGGAGCACAAAGCCATTTTGAGGCTTGGAACCTGGTTTCAGGAGACTGTAGGTTTCAGGACGCTGCACGGCACACCAGGGGAGACTCGGGGTTTGATACAGCAGCGAGACTCAAACTAGGTCTCCTGGTGGTCTCCTGGAACCAGGTTTCAAGCCGCTGCTCCTGAGAAAGTGGCTCCGTGTTCCCTCGGCTTTAGAACATCAGTTTATAAATGAGTGGATGAAGAAGGAAAAAAAGACGTAAAGGAAACACCAGGATTAATTAAAAAAAAATTAAAAATTAAAAAAAACACACATTCTACTGCAGGAGTGTTTCTCTCCTCTGTTGAAAGAGAGGGCCGGGGGCTCAGCCTGTGTTTGAATCGAATGGTATGAACGGTTGCTGCAGGGCTCTCGTTAGACGTGACGAGACGTACGTGAGGGCTGCTTTGTAGAGAGAGAGAGAGAGAGAGAGCTGTAGACGTGTGGAAGCCTCGCAAAATGAGATCAAACCAGCTGGGTTTGTGTGAGTTAGAGTGTGTATGTTAGTGTGTGTGTGCTCTCATTACTGCGTGCACACACGAGAATGCAAAACCCTACATATGAAGCTGAGCAGTGTTTAACAAGTCATTATAAACTAACAGCCCTGGTTCCAGCCCACTACACCCTGAACAGAGTGGCTGCTAATGAAATTCTGTAAAACAAGCGCAAGCTGTCAACGTCAGAGAAACAAACGCACACAAAAAGACCTGCAGTTACAATAATAATGATTCTTCTTATTTGCAGTTATTATTGTTTTTTTTTTTTTCAGTATCCTTGCGTCTCTGATGTGCTCAAGCATTGATAGAACTGCCAAGGCGCTGAGCCCCCCATCCACCCTCTCCTGACTGGGGAGAAATGTTAGCAGGGAATTTCGCTGAGACAGGAAAAGTTCTGTGGCATCTTGATTAATTCCTGCCTCTCAATATGTTATTGATCAGCCAGCGAGGAGCGATGGGATAAAGAGGAGAGGGAGGAGGGGAGAAACGGGGAGAGAGAGAGGGAAATTGGCAAAGGAGAAGGGGGAGAAGATGAAGAGAAGGGGGGTCTCGAGAAATAGGGGATGGGAGAGAGGGGAGTAAAAAAGGGAGAGAATGGAGAACACAGAAGGGGGCAAGAGGGTTAGGAAGGGAAGATAGAGAGAGGGAATAGAAAAAGAAGAGAAGGGAAGGAGGGAGGGGGTTAGGAGGGAGAAAAAGAGATGTGGTAGTAGAGAGAGAGAGAATGAATGAGTTCGATGTGTGAGAGTGTGTGTGTGTGTGAGTGGTGCATTTTTTTTCATGAGCTAAGGACTGCTGCAGTTCTATCAGACTGTGTGTGTGCGTGAGAGAGAGGGAGAGGGAGAGGAGAGACAAAGAGAATCCAGCAGCTATTCATGTCGACCAGAGTGTTGAGAAACCAGCCCCAACTGGGAAAGTAAAATCCAGAAGCACAGGGCAGCCCAGCGCTCACTAACTCGCTACAATGATGATCGCCACCACTCAGCAAAACATGACCAGGGAGCCGGTAAGACCGCAGCTTTATTATTATTATTATTATTATTATTATTATTATTATTATTATTATCATTATTATTATTATTATTATTAATGTATTTATTTGGCAGATGTCTTTATCCTCTATTGTAAGTGTTCTTTTAGTAATATCCAGGATTAAAGAGACACCATTTATTTGAATTTTCTCTTTCACTATATTGTTATGATAGCTTACTCTAATTTTGTTAACCGCAAAAGTTAAGTCTAAATGCAAAGAAGGCTATTTAATGGGTTAATAACTTGTGTCTTAGTGATCAGTCAGCCCAGTGTGTGATCACTGTGTAGAGAGCGAGAGACACTGCTGCAGGATCATTGGGTTTAGTGAGGGATGGGTTTTGTATGTTTAAATAATTCTTTTAAAGTTCTAATGAATCAAGTTTTTTTACCTATTTTTTTGAACTCTCTACACCCTACACACGACGGATTCACCTCAAAATCAGAGCTGCCCAACTCAGTCCTGTCTCAGAGTCGTCCCATTGAGAAGGGAGTTCTTTAACAGAGAAACATCATGTAGCCGCTTTCACTGCGACTTTATGAAGCAAAATGAGTTCAGTTCTATAGGATGCTGCAAAACTTTTGACCACAGCTGTACTGACCTTTTCATCTCTAAATCTGCTTATTCGGGGCCTCAGTAAGCCTTGTATGGCTCAATAGCCATTCGCTGGACTGCTCAGGTTAAACCAAGAGATATTACTGACCAGCGCTGGACAGCTGAGCAGGGCATTTTCCCAACCCCAGCGGTTTATCAATTCTTAATTAATAGTTTAATTAATGGCTGGGGCTGCTGATTGATTCAATAGCCAGTGGAAGAATGCCATAATAATCCTGGCTTGCTATAGCAGGGCCATTTAGTGAGAGCAGAGAGTGGATTTCGTGCTGCACAGTGTGGGCTGGCTGGTGCTGCAGCTCACTGTATGTCACTCTGCACCTGTAGAGAGTTATGCGTTCACAGTGAGACCTCGAGAATTAAAATTCATAACCGGTTTCACTTTAGCATTTACCAGCACCTCCTGGGAATCAGAAACTCCATCGCCAGGACACCTCCATCGCTTCTGCATGTTTCTGTGTGCAGCATTTCATTGTGTATGATGAAAAAGTACTAAATACACCGTGCACTCACTGCTGTGCAAACACTAAGGCTGACACCTACACATGACCTGCGTGTTTTAGACAAGCGCTCAGGCAAAATTCTGTGCGTGATGACATTTCAACATGCAGATAAAGTTTAAACTGCTTTCTTTAAAGTGTCAAAGCAGGGGTGAAGGTGGAGAAGTACAAGGACAGAATATCAGTCTCTCGTATTCTGATATCAGAGAGAGAGAGAGAGAGAGAGACAGAGAGAGAGACAGAGAGAGATCGATCAAGCGCTCTGTCAGGAGCATGGCAGCTCCGAGGTTGAAGTCCTGTCGTTTATTACAAGCGGGTGCCGGTGAATGAAGGGACTATCCGATATGTTTAATGGCCAGTCATTAGTAACGATGATTAGTGGTGCCTGTTCAGGGAGCTGACAAGCGATCAACGAGACGAGGGAAACGAACCTCTTAGCAGGCTGAAGAGAGGAGGGAGGGAGGGAGGGAGAGGAGAGGAGAGGAGAGGAGGGAGGGAGGGTGTGGGGGGAAGGGGTCACAGGGCTCGCTGATACACAAGATTTTTTTTACCAACAATGCAGTTTTTTTTATCTCTTTTTTTTTTCTACGTGTGCTCAGTCCAGCGACAGATTCAAAGAGATCTCCTGCACTGAGCTCCTCAAACCCCCTGCCTTCCACACTGCAGCCCAGCGCTTTCTTTATCTAACCACTGAGCTCCTCAAACCCCCTGCCTTCCACACTGCAGCCCAGCGCTTTCTTTATCTAACCACTGAGCTCCTCAAACCCCCTGCCTTCCACACTGCAGCCCAGTGCTTTCTTTATCTAAACACTGAGCTCCTCAAACCCACTGCCTTCCACACTGCAGCCCAGCGCTTTCTTTATCTAACCACTGAGCTCCTCAAACCCACTGCCTTCCACACTGCAGCCCAGCGCTTTCTTTATCTAACCACTGAGCTCCTCAAACCCCCTGCCTTCCACACTGCAGCCCAGCGCTTTCTTTATCTAACCACTGAGCTCCTCAAACCCCCTGCCTTCCACACTGCAGCCCAGCGCTTTCTTTATCTAACCACTGAGCTCCTCAAACCCCCTGCCTTCCACACTGCAGCCCAGCGCTTTCTTTATCTAACCCCTGAGCTCCTCAAACCCCCTGCCTTCCACACTGCAGCCCAGCGCTTTCTTTATCTAACCACTGAGCTCCTCAAACCCGCTGCCTTCCACACTGCAGCCCAGCGCTTTCTTTATCTAACCACTGAGCTCCTCAAACCCCCTGCCTTCCACACTGCAGCCCAGCGCTTTCTTTATCTAACCCCTGAGCTCCTCAAACCCCCTGCCTTCCACACTGCAGCCCAGCGCTTTCTTTATCTAACCACTGAGCTCCTCAAACCCGCTGCCTTCCACACTGCAGCCCAGCGCTTTCTTTATCTAACCACTGAGCTCCTCAAACCCCCTGCCTTCCACACTGCAGCCCAGCGCTTTCTCTCTCTCTCTCTCTTTCATTTTTAAGTGTATTGGAAAACGTTCCAGGCACCTGCTGTTTGGAAGATTTGAATTGAACTGCTGCCACCCGGTGGCTGCCTGCTGCCAAAACACATCAATAACGTCCCCCTTTCCACCCCTTCGCATTAAAGAGGCTGACTCGGAGCCAGGAAACACATTTGCTAAAGACGTGCCACTGTGGAGCGGAAGGAATATTTACAGTGAATCAGGGAGAAGCGGTTGAAAGTCAGAGTGCGGTTCAGCAGGTAAACCCTGGCTCTCAGGACACCCTAGTGGTTGATGCCGGTGTTACACCCAGGCTCTCAGGACCCCCTAGTGGTTGATGCTGGTGTTACACCCTGGCTCTCAGGACCCCCTAGTGGTTGATGCCGGTGTTACACCCAGGCTCTCAGGACACCCTAGTGGTTGATGCCGGTGTTACACCCAGGCTCTCAGGACACCCTAGTGGTTGATGCCGGTGTTACACCCTACTGGAGTGGTTGGCGGAGGGGAGTGGCATCGCGATTCCTCAGAAGTTTTCTCCAGCCGTGTTTGTTTTTTTCCACAACATGCACAGGCATTGCTTCAAGATGCATTTGAAGGCTCTCGTGATTCTTTCTCGCTTTTGAAGGCGACGAATCTGTTGCTCGTCCCGCCTCTGCAAATGATGTGTTCCCATTTCAGGACAGATCTGTTTATATAATCCAGGGAGAGGGAGAGGGAGAGGGGAGGGGGGCTAAGTTCCTCTCCTGGTCTATGTTCCAAACCCTGTTCTAAATTGTTTAATTGAACCAATTACACCTCCATCCAGACCCTGAAGTAGATCATTCTGTAACGGCAGCTGTTAAACCTGCAGTGGAGTGGTTCTCCAGTATTAGGATTGGGCTGAACAGCTTGGTTTGCATAAACAATTACCCTGGAAGCCCATCTCAGCGCGATGCAACTCCAGTGCAGCAGGCAGCCCCTGCGTAGTCATGAGCTACAGCCGAGTGAAGCGGGCTGGGGGGGAGGCGCTGCCAGCAGCAATGGGATGGTAATAATTCTGGCACCGCGCCCGACTGCACTGTGTTTAAAAGCTCCCCACTGTGACAGTTGGTAATGAAAAAACTGTTTTATTACCTCGACAGGGATGTCTTCCATTGAGCCGAGGAGGAGTGAGAGATACCGGAGAGTGAGAGATACTGGAGAGTGAGAGATACCGGGCCCTGTCCAAATCGTTTTAAGATTTTTTTAAAGATTATTTTGATTAATGAGGTTTGCAGTCCGTGAAAATGTTTTTTTTTTTTTTTTTTTTCCAACTGCTACAGAGCAAGAACTTAATTCTCATTTACCGCATCACCTTAACCTAACTGAGCTTCCACCAGCAGCACCTCACCCCCGACTCGCCCTCAAGATCCACCGAAGCACCGCACTGCACCAAACAAATAATGACACTAGCCTGGCCTGACCTGACCTCTGTGTGTCTCTCCAGGACCTGGGGGTCTCGAGCCGTCCGCCGCGGAACTGGAAGGGTATTTGCATCGCTGTGGTGGTCATCGTGGTGGTCATGTCCCTCGTCATCCTCTCCATCATCCTGCTCACCCCCGGTAAGACCCTACAGCTCACTCCAGCTCATTCCAAATCCCAGACTGGGTGGGACAGGTGATGCAGAAACAGCCGTGGAAGTAGCAGAAATTTCAAATGAAATGTTGGACACCAGACAATTGCAGCAAAGCACATCCATATATATATATATATATATATATATACAGTTAAACCCTTATGAAAGGTTATATTTTGTAATATGCTTCACCGTACCTGTCTGCGGTGCTTGCTTGTGCTGCACCATGCTTTCACTGTGCTGGGTCACACTTTGCTGTGCTTTTGCTAAAGGAGCCTCAGATGCACAGCCCTCTGAATTCCTCAGCATACAGACTCTCATACAATCCCTGCACACTTGTACACAGCTCTGCCCTGCCTGCAGGGCGGGTGGATGCATGCTTCCAGCTCTCAGTGTTTTTTTATTGCTCTGTTCTCTTCTCAGAAGAGTCTCGCCTCTCTCTGCAATCCCGATTCTCCCTGGAGGACCTGGCGAGGGAGGATTTCAAAGTTCACGACCCCGCCGTGGCCTGGGTCAGCGGTGAGTGCAGCCCGGCTCCCTGTACCCTTGAATCCCAGCCCCTCCAAACCCTGACACCCCCCCCCCATGATAACTCTGCCTGTGCTGTCACTGTTTCACCAGAGTCCGAGGTCACACTGCGCACCAGGGAGGGTCATGTGATCAAACGCAACGTGAAAACCAACGAAAGCACAACGCTGGTGGAGAACAGCACCTTTGTAAGTTATTATTATTATTATTATTATTATTATTATTATTATTAATTAGTCATTTAGCAGACGCTTTTATCCAGAGCGACTTACCGAGACTTGAGGGTGAACTAGGCATCACAACTGCTGTCGGACGCATTTAAGAAAGACCAGGAATTGACTGCCGATGGGAATGCGGGGATTGAATCCTCACGGGTCCTGTGTTTTGATTTTGGTTTCCCCCGCAGCTCACGCTGAAGGCCTCGCGGTTTCAAGTTTCTCCAGACCTGCGCTTCGTCCTGCTGGCCTACAACGTGCAGCCGGTAAGCAGCTCTTCAGAGGAGCAGCATGCGGGCGTGAGGAGGCAGCGAACACAGCGGGCTGTTTATACGAGTGTGGTGGATCTCCTCCGAGCGGCTGACAGCAGCCTGAGACAACGTGCTTAACTCATTAAAAACAAAACACACCGTATCTGAGAACTAGCAGTAAGAACTTTTAAGAGTGTTTTCATCACAAAAAGGCCAGAGCATAGAAAAGTAAAAAAAACAAAAAACAAAGGCAGCGCCATCTGCATTTGCTGTTAAAGCTCTGGAGCAAAAATCGCAGACGCCAGAATCCTAGATAGGAAGTGAGCAACACCAAGACAGAGAAACGTTTTCAGGCAAGTCAGCAAATTTATGGTGGTACAAAAAAAATAAAAATAATTACAAATGAAAGGAATGCACGGTGTAGTTCATTTCTCAGGGGTGGAACATCTCACAGAGTTTGAGAATATTGGTTTCCTAAACTGCTGACCCAGGGAGAAGAGAATGTAATATGATTTGAAAATTGAAATGTAGAATTCGTTTTACAGTCTTCTAAGTGAGTACAGTGTGTGTAGAATGTCTCATTATTATTATTATTATTAGTTTGATGCAGTCTGGGGGAGAGAGGACTGCAAAGCAGAGCAGAGCTGAGCTGCTCAAAGTGTGCAAAATGCTTCCTGTTATAACTGCAAACCCCCTAACCGCAGTTGAAAGTGTTCAGGGCGCTCCAGGTGCAAGCAAGCAGGTATCTTCAAACTGAA